>NC_086448.1:242326116-242626116 GCF_028390025.1 Pseudophryne corroboree
CACATCAGCAGGGTCCTAGAGAGAGAGTGTGTGATAGAGAGAGTGAGTGATAGAGAGCGTGTGAGAGAGAGAGAGAGAGTGTGTGAGTGTAAGTGTGTGTGTGTGTGTAACGCACCTGGGGGGGTCACGATCCGGCATCCAGAAGGCGGCAGAGACACCCATCAGCGGCAACGCTCCAGAGGCAGACAAGCGGCAGGACAAAGGCGGCGGTGGGACTGTCAGCTGGCGGCTGCGGAAGAGCTCCCAGTTGCTTGCAGCGGCCAGCGGGACTCAGGTACAGTGGCGGTGGCGACGGGACTACAGGGCGAAGTGGAGGAATGAAGAGCAGTGTGGAAGAGCTCCCTATACTTGCAGTGGGAATGGCAGCATTCAGCGGGACTCTGTGACAGCATCGGCGGGGGCCGTTGGCGGCAGGACTAAGAGATAGAGCAAAGGGACAGGGGGTTGGTGTGTGCTGCTGCCAGTTGGCGGCTACAGCAGCGCTTCCTGTCCCTTGCAGTGGGAGGGGGGGGGGACAAGCGGCGGCAGCGGGACTTTTAGTGTGGTGACTTTCTGCTGCTAACGGCCGTGTGGGGGGGGTGCTGCCGGATGGTGCACCTTCAGTGCATTTGCGCTGTGGGCAAGGCACCATCGGCACACACCTAGTTACGGCACTGCTATTGTGTGTATAAGCAGCACTACTACTGGGGCTGTTGTGTTTATAAGTGGTGCTACTACAGGGGCTATTATGTGTATAAGCAGCGCTACTACAGGGGCTGTTGTGCGTATAAGTGGCGCTGCTACAGGGGCTATTATGTGTATAATAGGTGCTGCTACAGGGCTAGTATATGTATAAACAGCACTTCTATGCGCGGGTTAATGTGGTGGTCACGCCCCCTTCCTTGTGAGACCACACCCCTTTTTTGCTGCACGCTATCCCTTTGTAAACTATGGGAGGGTGCAAATTTATAGTTTGCAGGGAGGCGCCAAACATCCTAGCACCGGCCCTGATTCTACATGTTATATTATGCAACTTGTTAGGTTATATTACATCATGTTATAATCAACAAAAGCATTATTAACACAAAACATTTTTTATTTTTACTTATAACACTCATGCTGATTGTTGGCTTGACTTTGAAGAGATATAGGGGGTCATTCCGACTGGTTTGCACACAGCGGTTCTTCGCTGCGGTGCGAACGGGACGGAAATGTGCATGCGCGGCGGACGTATTGCGCAGGCAATGACACCGCCAATAACAAATGTGATCGCAGTGGCGATCGCAAGAAGATGAAAAGGCGGGAGGCATTCCGGAGCGAATACTCACTGTTTCCAGCCATTTTCGGGGAGTGGTAAGAAAAACGCAGGCGTGTCCAGAGGAACGGAGGTCGGATGTCTGACGTCAAAACCGGGACCTGCATCGCTGGATCTGTCGCACAGGGTAAGTATGTCCAGGGCTGGTCTTGTTTTGTGTGAAACTTTTTTAGCATAGCAGTGTCACAACTGAGGGCCTGAGCTGACGGGAGGCAGCCTCAGTTGTAGGGGCTGAGATGTACCGGAACCTGGGAGGTTGTATCAGACCCCTGGACATGTAAGTAACATGAATAATAACTGCCCGAAGGCGTGACCACGACAACTTGGATAAAAGTCAATGATGTTTATTATGACAACTCCGCAACACAGCAGCAGTAAAAGAAAACGTAAAAGTCAGCAAAGAATAAATACAGTTCCTGGGTACTACAGGATGGCAGGAGCCACAGGGCACTGGTAGTGTGAGATAGTTCTTATGATCTTCTAGATGGAAAGTCCTTACCAGGCCCGACTGTAGCAATGGAGATAACCCAGGATTGTGCCAGCTGGTGTTCCAGGAAAAGCTGGGTTGCTGAAGATAAAACAGCTGCTGTGGATACTGGCTGGAACCAGACTGTTGTTAGCACGGAGTGGATACTGGCTGGAACCAGTTAAATAATAAATGAACTTGGGAGCGATGAAATATGAACTGAAATGTAGAACTTGAGAGCGGAGAAATAATAATACCGGTGGAGAGTGGTAAAGTGTAGAAAGGACACCGGCCCTTTAAGGGAAGCTGTACTCTGCTGGAAGCTGAGCTGGAAGCAGGTAATGTTGTAGCTGGAAACAGATGAATCCACAATGGATTGGAGAGTCAGGCTACACCGCAGGTGGAATGCTGGTGCGGGTCTCTATGGTGGAAGTCTTGAGACAGGAGCTGGAACCTGGAAGACAATCACAGGAGAGAGACAAACAGGAACTAGGTTTGACAACCAAAGCACTGACGCCTTCCTTGCTCAGGCACAGTGTATTTATACCTGCAGCAAGGAAGGGATTGGCTTGGCAATTATGCAGATTAAAAATACTGACAACAGATTGGAGGAAATGATCAGCTGACAGAATCCAAGATGGCTGCGCCCATGCAGACACTTGGAGGGAAGTTTGGTTTGTAATCCATGTGGTAATGAAAACAGTAATGGCGGCGCCGGCCACTGGAGACAGGAGACGCCAGGCTGACAAGTGCACATCCAACCACGCGGACACAGCGGAGGCCGCGGCTGACGTAATCGCCACTCTGACACTCTGCATGCAGAAGCTCAGGGACGGCGGCGGAGGCCGCGGGAGATGCCATGCCAGATGTAATAAGGCGTTACTGTGACAGCGTCTCAGAGAGACAGGAGAGGATGCAGGAACGTGAACATTAGGATAACAGATGGGATCCGGTCCTGGAGCGCTGAGCCAGCCTTAGGAGGCATCTGATGGGTAAGAAATGGCGTCCAGATACCCGGATCGTGACAGCACCCCCCCCTTTAGGAGTGGCCCCAGGACACTTCTTTGGCTTTTGAGGAAACTTGGAATGGAATCTCCGGACCAAGGCAGGAGCATGGACATCAGAAGCATTGGTCCATGAACGTTCCTCAGGGCCGTAACCCTTCCAGTCAATAAGATACTGTAGTTGACCGTAACGGTGACGTGAGTCCAGGATCTTGGCCACTTCATACTCAACGCCTCGTTGAGTTTGGACTTTCGGAGTTGGAGGAAGTGAGGAATGAAACCGATTCAAGATCAGCGGTTTCAACAGGGAAACATGGAATGTCCTGGATATTTTTAAGAAGGGAGGCAACTGAAGTCTGTAAGCAACAGGATTGATGACTTGTTCAATCTTGAATGGACCGATATAGCGAGGTGAAAAACTTCATACTGGGAACTCTTAACCTCAGATTCTTCGTGGATAACCATACCCGATCACCCACCTTGAGAGCAGGAACTGCTCGACGCTTCTTATCCGCAAACTTCTTGTACCTGAACGATGCCTTGAGCAGAGCTGATCGTACGCTCTTCCAGATATTGGCAAACTGATGCAAGGTGATATCCACTGCGGGAACAGAAGTTGCTGGAAGCGGTTGGAACTCAGGGACTTTAGGGTGGAATCCAAAGTTAGTGAAGAATGGTATTGAAGCAGATGAAGAATGATACTGGTTGTTATGACAGAACTCGGCCCAGGGAAGTAATTGAACCCAGTCATCTTGAGAGGAGGACACATAGATGCGGAGGAAGGCCTCCAAGTCCTGATTCACCCTCTCGGTTTGACCATTGGTCTGAGGATGGTAAGCCGTGGAAAACTTTAGCTTGACTTGAAGGACTTGACATAAACTTCGCCAGAATTTGGCTGTGAATTGAACTCCTCGATCTGAGATAATTTCTTCAGGAAGACCGTGGAGTCGGAAGATCTCTTGTATGAATACTTGAGCCAACTTGGAAGCTGACGGAAGACCGGTGAGAGGAATGAAGTGTGCCATCTTGGTGAACCGGTCAACTACCACCCAGATGGTATTGAACTTGTTGCACATGGGTAAGTCTGTAATGAAATCCATCGCCAAGTGGGTCCATGGTCGACGGGGAACGGATAGTGGAACCAGTTGCCCCGCAGGCGACTGGCGGGATACTTTATGTTGGGCACACTTTGGGCAAGATGCAATAAACTCCAAGACGTCCTTTTTCAGAGTTGGCCACCAATAGGACCTAGAGATAAACTCCAGGGTTTTTTGGATACCTGTATGTCCGGCAAAACGGGAAGCATGGGCCCAATGCATGAGCTTCTTCCTTAGCATCGGCTTCACAAAACTTTTCCCTGATGGGGGCGTAGAGTCCATCCCTACCGTGGAGAATGCCAACGGATTTATAATAGGATGCTTGTCTGAAGACTCTGACTCATTTTCTTGCTCCCATGAGCGGGAAAGGGCATCGGCCTTGCGATTCTGAGAGCCCGGACAGAACTGGAGTTTAAAGTCGAACCTGGAAAAGAAAAGTGCCCATCTGGCCTGACGAGGGTTGAGACATTGTGCGCCCTTCAGGTATAAAAGGTTCTTGTGGTCTGTAAGTATGGTGATTGAATGAGAAGCTCCCTCCAACAGATACCTCCACTCTTCTAGAGCGAGCTTGATGGCTAGCAACTCCTGGTCGCCAATGGCATAGTTGCGCTCAGCTGGGGAGAACTTCCGGGAGAAGAAACTGCAAGGGTGTAAATGGCCATCTTTAGCCCTCTGAGATAACACCGCTCCTACTCCAACGGAGGAGGCATCCACCTCTAAGATGAAAGGAGAGTCGATGTCAGGCTGTTTCAGAACAGGCGCAGAGATGAACCTTTGTTTTAAAAGATGAAATGCTTGCATGGCTTCTTCAGACCACTTGGACGGGTTAGCACCCTTCTTAGTGAAAGCAGTAATAGGCGCCACAATGGTGGAAAAGTCTCGTATAAACTTTCGGTAATAGTTGGCGAACCCTAAGAACCTCTGGACCCCTTTGAGGGTTAAGGGTACCGGCCAATTTTGGATTGCTTGTAGTTTCTCTGGATCCATCTCTAGTCCGGAACCGGACACAATGTACCCTAGAAACGGAATGGACTTGACTTCAAAGACGCATTTTTCTAATTTGCAATAGAGATGATTGACACGGAGACGGGACAGAACCTCTTTAACCCAAAAACGATGTTCCTCTAAATCATTGGCAAAAATGAGGATATCGTCTAGATAGACCACGACATGACGGTATAGAATGTCTCTGAAGATCTCATTGACAAAATGCTGGAAGACAGCTGGAGCATTGCTCAATCCGAAGGGCATGACGAGGTACTCATAATGTCCGTCACGGGTGTTAAAGGCGGTCTTCCACTCGTCACCCTCACGGATCCGGATGAGATTGTATGCACCTCGCAAGTCCAGCTTTGTAAAGATGGTAGCTCCGCTAACTCTGTCAAAGAGCTCAGTAATCAGGGGTAAAGGATAACGGTTCTTGATGGTAATGTCGTTCAAACCTCTGTAGTCGATGCACGGCCGCAGACCACCATCTTTCTTTTTTACAAAAAAGAAGCCTGCGCCGGCTGGAGAAGAAGAAGGTCGAATGAACCCCTTTGCTAGGTTCTCTTTAATATATTCCTCCATAGAATGCGTCTCAGGCAGAGACAACGGATAAGTTCGGCCTCGAGGTGGAACCTTCCCTGGAACGAGATCAATCGGACAGTCCCATTCTCTATGAGGAGGAAGGATATCAGCAGAAGCTTTACTGAACACATCCGTGAAATCTTGATATGGAGGAGGTGGAACATCAGACGACCTGGGGGAGGAAGAACAGACAGGCAATACTTTAAACAAACATGTCTCAGCACAGGAGGAACCCCATGCCAGGATTTGCGTAGTCGTCCAATCAATTGTAGGATTGTGAAGACGGAGCCATGGAAGGCCCAGGACCACAGGATGTGTGGCTCTTGGAATCACTAAAAAAGAAATAAGTTCGGAATGAAGAACTCCCACTCTCAGACGAATTGGTAGAGTCCTTAAAGAAATAACTGCATCAAAAATTTTGCTGCCATCCACGGCAGTTAAAGAAATGGACGAAGGAAGTCTCTCGGTGGGTAGGGACCACCGTTTAACATAGGCTTCGGTAATAAAGTTCCCAGCCGCTCCGGAATCAAGGAGGGCAATGACGTTCCGATAACGTTGAGCAACTTGAAGCGAGACTGGGAGATTACAATCTTGAGGAGATGGAGAGGAGATCATTACTCCTAGCCGGCCCTCTCCTTGGCGAGCTAGGATTTGGAGTTTCCCGGACGTTTGAGACAGGCATTAATGGTGTGAGACGGAGCTGCACAATAGAGACAGAGAGACTCGGAGAGACGTCTTCGGCGCTCAGCAGGAGTTAAACGGGAACGGCCAAGTTGCATGGGCTCATCTTTAGATGGTGACAGTTGACGAGGAGGAGGAGCAGAAGATTTTGGAGCAAATGATCTTCCACGCTCAGTTGCTCTCTCTCTGAAACGTAAATCAACTTTCGTGCAGAGTGAGATTAGCTCATCTAACTTAGAAGGTAAGTCTCTGGTAGCTAACTCATCTTTAATACGCTCAGATAAGCCATGCCAGAATGCAGCATACAGGGCCTCGTCGTTCCATGCCAGTTCGGATGCCAGGATCTGGAACTGTATCAGATATTGTCCTACAGTACGTGACCCCTGGCGTAAACGGAGAATCTCGGATGAAGCTGAGGTTACCCGGCCTGGCTCGTCGAAGATGCGCCTGAATGTTGACACGAAGGCAGTGTAGGAAGATAGCAGGGTGTCGGACCTCTCCCATAACGGTGATGCCCAATCAAGGGCTGAGCCACTGAGAAGAGAAATAATGTAGGCAATTTTTGTACGGTCACTGGGAAAATTGCCAGGTTGTAGCTCAAACTGAATCTCACACTGGTTGAGAAATCCCCTGCAGAATCTTGGAGATCCGTCAAATTTTGCTGGCGTTGGAAGATGAAGACGTGGAGCAGAAATGGGTAAGGTGGGTGGGGTTATAGCTGGAGTCACTGTGGTTGACGCACCAGACGCGCCTGATCCACGGAGAGTTGTCTGAATCCCATCCAGCTGAGTAGAGAGATCCTGGAGACAGCGGATGATGTGGCCCTGTGCAGCCTCCTGATGTTCTAGTCGGGCTGCCAGTTCTTGCATCGGCCTGGCCGCTTGATCCTGGTCTCCGGCTGGATTCATTAGGTCAGTGCTTACTGTCACAACTGAGGGCCTGAGCTGACGGGAGGCAGCCTCAGTTGTAGGGGCTGAGATGTACCGGAACCTGGGAGGTTGTATCAGACCCCTGGACATGTAAGTAACATGAATAATAACTGCCCGAAGGCGTGACCACGACAACTTGGATAAAAGTCAATGATGTTTATTATGACAACTCCGCAACACAGCAGCAGTAAAAGAAAACGTAAAAGTCAGCAAAGAATAAATACAGTTCCTGGGTACTACAGGATGGCAGGAGCCACAGGGCACTGGTAGTGTGAGATAGTTCTTATGATCTTCTAGATGGAAAGTCCTTACCAGGCCCGACTGTAGCAATGGAGATAACCCAGGATTGTGCCAGCTGGTGTTCCAGGAAAAGCTGGGTTGCTGAAGATAAAACAGCTGCTGTGGATACTGGCTGGAACCAGACTGTTGTTAGCACGGAGTGGATACTGGCTGGAACCAGTTAAATAATAAATGAACTTGGGAGCGATGAAATATGAACTGAAATGTAGAACTTGAGAGCGGAGAAATAATAATACCGGTGGAGAGTGGTAAAGTGTAGAAAGGACACCGGCCCTTTAAGGGAAGCTGTACTCTGCTGGAAGCTGAGCTGGAAGCAGGTAATGTTGTAGCTGGAAACAGATGAATCCACAATGGATTGGAGAGTCAGGCTACACCGCAGGTGGAATGCTGGTGCGGGTCTCTATGGTGGAAGTCTTGAGACAGGAGCTGGAACCTGGAAGACAATCACAGGAGAGAGACAAACAGGAACTAGGTTTGACAACCAAAGCACTGACGCCTTCCTTGCTCAGGCACAGTGTATTTATACCTGCAGCAAGGAAGGGATTGGCTTGGCAATTATGCAGATTAAAAATACTGACAACAGATTGGAGGAAATGATCAGCTGACAGAATCCAAGATGGCTGCGCCCATGCAGACACTTGGAGGGAAGTTTGGTTTGTAATCCATGTGGTAATGAAAACAGTAATGGCGGCGCCGGCCACTGGAGACAGGAGACGCCAGGCTAACAAGTGCACATCCAACCACGCGGACACAGCGGAGGCCGCGGCTGACGTAATCGCCACTCTGACACTCTGCATGCAGAAGCTCAGGGACGGCGGCGGAGGCCGCGGGAGACGCCATGCCAGATGTAATAAGGCGTTACTGTGACAGCGTCTCAGAGAGACAGGAGAGGATGCAGGAATGTGAACATTAGGATAACAGATGGGATCCGGTCCTGGAGCGCTGAGCCAGCCTTAGGAGGCATCTGATGGGTAAGAAATGGCGTCCAGATACCCGGATCGTGACAAGCAGGGCTTGGTGCGATCAACTCGGAATGGGGGCCATAGATGTAACTTTACAACTGTCCTTCTATTACCCTTCTATGGTAACCAGTATTTATAAGTAGAAAGTATAATAAATGTAAGAATTAGTATAATAGCTGCAACTCATAGTGATAATTGGAATGATAAATTATATGTAATATTTTAAGCTGCTGAAATCAATATAGAAATGTTTTCATTACTATCCTATGATTAATGTAACATAGATTTTATGGAGGATAATTCTGAGCTTTTGCTGTACCACAATATATCAGTAGAAGAAATGATTGGACCTTTATTCACACTTGGGCAACGTTATTTATTACAGAACACTTTTTTTTCTCACAATTCACCTTTTAATATTTTGCAAGTGCCTAATGATACATATTACATAGTATAATATATATATATATATATATATATATATATATATATATATATATGCAAGCTCCGGCACTCGACGGGTCATATTAAATATGGTGCCTTCCACATGTGAGCCTGCACGGCTCCAGGACACACACTGCTCCAACAGCGGCACTCAGGACTGGTATAAAATTAATCACACAACACGGCTCTTACTTCGGCAACGTTTCAGCGCAACCAGCTTGATAAAAGCGCTGGTAGCGCTGAAACGTTGCTGAAGTAAGAGCCGTGTTGTGTGATTCATTTTATACCAGTCCTGAGTGCCGCCGTTGCAGCAATATATATATATATATATATATACAGTGTGTATATTATACATATATATATATATATATATATATATAGCCAAACAAGTTAGGAGCACTCACCAGTCTTCAAAGATATTCACGTTTATTTAAATTAAGCTTGACAAAGGTCCTGGTGAGGACCGAAACGTTGCTGCTGCTTTACTTTGCATTGAAATGCAGCTTTAAATAAAAGTGAATATCTTTGAAGACTGGCGAGTGCTCCTAACTTGTTTGGCTATTGTGGAAGTGATTTCAACACTGGACTCACTTATCTCAGGATTGTCACCCCAGTAATTGCCCTTTATAAGTGAGTGTGGATACATTTGGAATGATCTATATATATATATATATATATATATATATATATACAGTATATATATATATATATATATATATATAGAATGGTATCTCTGTGGAGCGCACTTCTTTAGAGTAAATTTTGAAATATTCTGGTGTTTAATTGTGTAAGGTCATCCACTCTTCATTGTTACTCTATCCTCTCTTTAACATTACTCAATTAAGAATATTTCAAAATTTACTCTAAAGAAGTGCGCTCCACAGAGATACCATTCTATTTCTATTTTATGTTGGTCTCCATCGACAGGGGATCCTCTCTATGTTGAAGCTTGCCTATTGTAAAATTAATAACGTTAAATGAAATGATTTGAAATATACTAACTGATTTAGAATAAATTAAACAGTAGTTTTAGCTTGAGAGCGCATCAAGGAACTTTATTATTCTTGTATATATATATATATATATATATATATATATATATACGTACACACACATAGATATCCAGCAGCAGCTGGCACTCCTATGAAACCATCAACTTGCTCAGGTGCTAGAGTATATAAGAATTATAGACGCCCACAAAAAAAGGCAACAATGAGTTAAACAGCATGTAATCCTATCAGTCAACATTTCGGGGCTCTAAAACCCATCGTTAGGACCAAATAACAGTGGTATCATGCCACTGTTATTTGGTCATGACTACAGGATTTGGAGCCCCGAAACATTGACTGATGGGATTAAACACTGTTTAACACATTGTCTATATATCCCATAAAGAAAGCCCTCAGAGACAGCAATAATCCAACCCAAAAACATGTATTGGTCAAGTACTTTTGGGGTAGCAACCCTGTCCTCAGGGCCACACATTCCAAGGTTAACAAACAGATAACAGTACACTTACCACCTTCAAACCTCTCCATGCTGTATGTGTCACATTCACACTGCTGTGCCCCAGTCCCCGCCAACCAGAATTCGCTCCCGATGACGCACTTCTGATGGGCGTCGCTGCCATTACCATGGGAACCGCATGCTTGCGTTTCAGTGGCCTGTAACCTGCGTTCCACCTGCGCTAATCAATAGGGCACTCCGCACCAGCAGGCTCTGTGGGAACACAATTATTGTTGGACATATGACCAGACACAGAGAACATATACATTAGAAAATATAGACACATTAGAAAATATAAAAAACAGTGATACATCAAAAAATACATTTTATATAAAAAAAAACATACAAAACACATATACACAGTTTTCATCGCTTCAGAGAAATTACCATTAGTCTGCTTTTATAAGGTGGTAAGTGTACTGTTTTCTTTGTTACACATGATTGTGTGGTCCTGAGGACAGGGTTGCTATCCCGAAAGTAATTGACTAATACATGCTTTTGGGTTGGATAATTGCTGCCTCTGAGTGCCTTCTTTATGGGATATATCAAACTTTTAGAATTTTTTTAGAGAAATATACTTCTAGGGACTGTTTATGTACTATGGAGATTAAAGATTTTTTCTTGCCTGTTTGTTATGACATAATGCAAAAACTATTGGCTAAATTTTGATTGCATTTTCACTATTGTATAGCTTAGTACCCTAGAAGTAAACTGAGGTATGTATGATCTTGATGTAACATCAGGGAGAGGCGCAATAAAAAAAAAAAAAAAAACTCTTGACGATCTGCACATGGAAAGTTGGTGTTCTGATCATGCTTCTGCGGAACATGACTCTGCTCAAGTTATGCAGCAGAACACAACTTAAAGTGACTGCTCTGAAGAGGTGTCTTATTTAGGCAGAGATTCTAACGGGATGTGAGACTGTGTTTATGCCATGTATGCCCCTTATTCAAGGGTGTAGCTACCATACATGCAGGTAATGCAGCTGCTATGGGGCCCAGAGTTGAGAGGGGCCCTCCTTCCTTTTCAAAGTAATATCTGTTATATACATTTTTCATCATTGGGTGATACATAGGGGTCCTTACAAACTTTTGATGTGGGGAATGCAATATATCTAATTATGCACCTGGACCTGTGTTGACAATATAACAAGGACTGAGCTTTTAAAGAAATCTCACAGTGTTCAACCTTTGAATAAATTGCATTGGGCCAGAAGATTTGGCCCTATGCAGGACTTCCTGAATCGCAGCAACACCTGTGTGAGTAGCACCCCTCCTCCCCCCCTCCCCCCCCCCACCCCCCCCCCCCACCATAATCCAGCCCTGTTTGATGTGCTTTCAACTAAAATATAATAGATTACAGAATTAATCATTACTGTTGAATTGGTCTTGCACACGGCAGAACCAACCCAGGTTGTAAGACCAAATAATCAATTGAAGAGTACTGTGATAAGAAATATATATTTAAAATTCGTGATTCATGATTCTGATTGAAGCAATAATAGGCAACATGATATACTTTAGGGACCACATGGAAAGCTCTCTAACCTTCAAAAGACCCTTAATATTGTTAATATTGTAAGTAACTTCTTTTAGAAACATGTTTCCTTTTTAATATTGTGTATTAATATTATTATTATTATTATTATTATTATTATTATTATTATTATTATTATGAGATACCTTAAACAATGTGAGTATTTTGACATATTAACTGTAAAGTTTTATTATTAATTCACATGCTAGATAAGTCTGGTGATTTTATAAACTCAATATGACTTAAACACAGGTTATTGTTTGCTTCAGGTGAGGGCTATATGTGACAGAAGTTTTTGAAACTTTTGGATTTAATGGATTTGGATTTAATTTCACCTTTAATATTTATTCTTTAATGTAAAGCGTATTTACGCTTGTAAAAACTTTGAGCTATTAGGAACAGGCATTAGGTCTAACCCATATGGTCGACATGCATTAGGTTGACATTGGCAAAATGCCGACATGGACAAAAGGTCGACACTGGAAAAGGTTGACATGGACAAAAGGTTGACACGTTCAAATGGTTGACATGGCAATGGTCGACATACATATGGTTAACACATTTTTTATTTTTATTTATGTTTTTGAACTTTTTCCATCCTTGACTATACATGTCACAAATCATAACATTAGTAACCTTGTATTGAGCAAAACGGAGAGAAGCAAGACACCGTGCCCGAAGCACAGCTAGTGAAGTGAGCCAACGAGGGGATGCATTTCTACAGATGGTGGTCCAAGATGGATAAACTATCCAACCTAACCTCAAAAATGCAGGGGGGAAAAAGTGTCGACCATTTTTGTGTTGATCATTGCCATGTCAATCTTTTGCTCCTGTCGACCTTTTCCAGTGTTGAAGTTTCATAGGTAAACCTTTTGATACAATTATGATAGCATCACTGCAATCACAATCAAGTTAATATACACAGTGTATAATAGCAGATTATTACCTTATAAATTACTGTAGTACTCCCCTTATCTTTAAAAAGATATCACTGTATGCACATGTAACTGTAAGTAACTTTATCCTTTATACTACAGTTTTAATAAATCATTGGAATAAAATCTATGGCTCTCAAGTGTTTTGTTTTTCATTATCTGAAAGGAGGCTGGAACAATAGTGTTTTATGTATAACCTGCTGTAATAGTAGTTAACCTACACATTTGATGTTGTATTAAATAGTCCCTTGAGATAGGAGCAAATTTTACATCTGCGAAGTGATATATTTCAAGATGCATTAATACAGCACTTTTGCAATTTAATATGCTGGAAGCACAATTTATGCCCAGATTTCAGAATGAACTATAAACATTCACCCTTCCCTTTATCAACATAGACAGCCCTGCAACATTGAATAATGGTTTTAGTATAGATTTTGGTAAATTTAGAAGTCCATTGTTTTGCTGCCAGTAAATTGCTTTCTAGAGGTCATGCTGAGAAAAATATGTAAATACAGAATGATATTACAATGAATTACTATTACAATGACATTTTTTAACAATTAAACATTATATCAAATGAAAATCTAAAATATCAAGATTAAACAAACATACTTTTTTAATTATTTTGTTAACCATTTAAATGTGTTTATTTTTTAACCAGTATTAAAAGGTGTATAAATCAATTAATAAAAATAAAGCTATAGCACAATATTTGGCTATATACCATGATCTGAACTGCCGGATATTCGCACATTTTAAATATTTAGCACTAAAATTATTTTCAGATGTTATAACATGATACTGTAAATTGACTTTGCTGGTTGCTGCTAGTTCTTACGGGTGTGATTCAACCCGTATCAACCCATATCATTCTAAAGTACAAAAGATAGACACTAGGTCAACCCCAAATAGTCTATAGTAAATGATGAAAAAGTTGAAAAGACTTTAAAAACAAAATGTGTCAACCCAGGGCCGGTGCTAAGGTGTTCGGCGCCCCCCTGCAAACAATAAATTTGCGCCCTCCTTTCCATACATAGTAACACAGTAACATAGTAGATAAGATTGAAAAAAGACAAAATGTCCATCGAGTTCAACCTGTATTATAATTCTTACACTACTCAGTATATAACTTGTTAACTATAATAACCCAGATGAAGTTATGTTTATAGGTCTAAATAACAGCTATAATGCATGCTTTTTCTGCCATTCACTTTCTTTAAATGCTATATCCTTGGATATTTCATTCAGCTAGGAATTTATCTAATCCATTTTTAAACATATTAACTGAGTCCGCCATTACTACCTTCTCTGGCAGAGTGTTCCAAAATTTTACTTCCCTTACTGTGAAGAACCATTTTCTATGTTCGGTTTGAAACTTTCTCTTCTCCAACTTTAGAGGGTGCCCACGTATCTTGTGTAGAGCCTTTTCGATAAACAAATCGCCTGATAGATCCTTGTATTGTCCCTTTATATACTTGTAAATATTAATAATGTTATCTCTTAAATGCCTCTTTTTGAGTGTAAACATATCTAACATAGTAAGCCTTTCCTCATAGTCCAGTGCCTCTAACCCCTTGATCAGTTTGGTGGCTCGTCTCTGAACCCTTTCTTGTTACAAGATATTTTTTTTTATAGTATTGTGCCCAGAACTGTACACAATATTCAAGGTGTGACCGTACCAATGATTTGTACAGCGGCAGGATTACACTCTCATCCCTTGTCTTAATTAGTGATGAGCACCGGAAATTTTTCGGGTTTTGTGTTTTGGTTTTGGGTTCGGTTCCGCGGCCGTGTTTTGGGTTCGAACGCGTTTTGGCAAAACCTCACCGAATTTTTTTTGTCGGATTCGGGTGTGTTTTGGATTCGGGTGTTTTTTTCAAAAAACCCTAAAAAACAGCTTAAATCATAGAATTTGGGGGTCATTTTGATCCCAAAGTATTATTAACCTCAATAACCATAATTTCCACTCATTTTCAGTCTATTCTGAACACCTCACACCTCGCAATAATATTTTTATTCCTAAAATTTGCACCGAGGTCGCTGGATGGCTAAGCTAAGCAACCCAAGTGGCCGACACAAACACCTGGCCCATCTAGGAGTGGCACTGCAGTGTCACACAGGATGGCCCTTCCAAAAAACACTCCCCAAACAGCACATGACGCAAAGAAAAAAAGAGGCGCAATGAGGTAGCTGTGTGAGTAAGCTAAGCGACCCTAGTGGCCGACACAAACACCTGGCCCATCTAGGAGTGGCACTGCAGTGTCACGCAGGATGGCCCTTCCAAAAAACACTCCCCAAACAGCACATGACGCAAAGAAAAAAAGAGGCGCAATGAGGTAGCTGTGTGAGTAAGCTAAGCGACCCTAGTGGCCGACACAAACACCTGGCCCATCTAGGAGTGGCACTGCAGTGTCACGCAGGATGGCCCTTCCAAAAAACACTCCCCAAACAGCACATGACGCAAAGAAAAAAAGAGGCGCAATGAGGTAGCTGTGTGAGTAAGCTAAGCGACCCTAGTGGCCGACACAAACACCTGGCCCATCTAGGAGTGGCACTGCAGTGTCACGCAGGATGGCCCTTCCAAAAAACACCCCCCAAACAGCACATGACGCAAAGAAAAATGAAAGAAAAAAGAGGTGCAAGATGGAATTGTCCTTGGGCCCTCCCACCCACCCTTATGTTGTATAAACAGGACATGCACACTTTAACCAACCCATCATTTCAGTGACAGGGTCTGCCACACGACTGTGACTGAAATGACGGGTTGGTTTGGACCCCCACCAAAAAAGAAGCAATTAATCTCTCCTTGCACAAACTGGCTCTACAGAGGCAAGATGTCCACCTCATCATCATCCTCCGATATATCACCGTGTACATCCTCCTCCTCACAGATTATCAATTCGTCCCCACTGGAATCCACCATCTCAGCTCCCTGTGTACTACTTTGTGGAGGCAATTGCTGCTGGTCAATGTCTCCACGGAGGAATTGATTATAATTCATTTTAATGAACATCATCTTCTCCACATTTTCTGGATGTAACCTCGTACGCCGATTGCTGACAAGGTGAGCGGCGGCACTAAACACTCTTTCGGAGTACACACTTGTGGGAGGGCAACTTAGGTAGAATAAAGCAAGTTTGTGCAAGGGCCTCCAAATTGCCTCTTTTTCCTGCCAGTATAAGTACGGACTGTCTGACGTGCCTACTTGGATGCGGTCACTCATATAATCCTCCACCATTCTTTCAATGGGGAGAGAATCATATGCAGTGACAGTAGACGACATGTCCGTAATCGTTGTCAGGTCCTTCAGTCCGAACCAGATGTCAGCATCAGCAGTCGCTCCAGACTGCCCTGCATCACAGCCAGCGGGTGGGCTCGGAATTCTGAGCCTTTTCCTCGCACCCCCAGTTGCGGGAGAATGTGAAGGAGGAGATGTTGACAGGTCGCGTTCCGCTTGACTTGACAATTTTGTCACCAGCAGTTCTTTGAACCCCAGCAGACTTGTGTCTGCCGGAAAGAGAGATCCAAGGTAGGTTTTAAATCTAGGATCGAGCACGGTGGCCAAAATGTAGTGCTCTGATTTCAACAGATTGACCACCCGTGAATCCTTGTTAAGCGAATTAAGGGCTCCATCCACAAGTCCCACATGCCTAGCGGAATCGCTCTGTGTTAGCTCCTCCTTCAATGTCTCCAGCTTCTTCTGCAAAAGCCTGATGAGGGGAATGACCTGACTCAGGCTGGCAGTGTCTGAACTGACTTCACGTGTGGCAAGTTCAAAAGGTTGCAGAACCTTGCACAACGTTGAAATCATTCTCCACTGCGCTTGAGACAGGTGCATTCCACCTCCTATATCGTGCTCAGTTGTATAGGCTTGAATGGCCTTTTGCTGCTCCTCCAACCTCTGAAGCATATAGAGGGTTGAATTCCACCTCGTTACCACTTCTTGCTTCAGATGATGGCAGGGCAGGTTCAGGCGTTTTTGGTGGTGCTCCAGTTTTCTGTACGTGGTGCCTGTACGCCGAAAGTGTCCCGCAATTCTTCTGGCCACCGACAGCATCTCTTGCACGCCCCTCTCGTTTTTTAAATAATTCTGCACCACCAAATTCAGGGTATGTGCAAAACATGGGACGTGCTGGAATTTGCCCATATTTAATGCACACACAATATTGCTGGCGTTGTCCGATGCCACAAATCCACAGGAGAGTCCAATTGGGGTAAGCCATTCTGCGATGATCTTCCTCAGTTGCCGTAAGAGGTTTTTAGCTGTGTGCGTATTCTGGAAAGCGGTGATACAAAGCGTAGCCTGCCTAGGAAAGAGTTGGCGTTTGCGAGATGCTGCTACTGGTGCCGCCGCTGCTGTTCTTGCGGCGGGAGTCCATACATCTACCCAGTGGGCTGTCACAGTCATATAGTCCTGAGCCTTCCCTGCTCCACTTGTCCACATGTCCGTGGTTAAGTGGACATTGGGTACAACTGCATTTTTTAGGACACTGGTGAGTCTTTTTCTGAGGTCTGTGTACATTTTCGGTATCGCCTGCCTAGAGAAATGGAACCTAGATGGTATTTGGTACCGGGGACACAGTACCTCCAACAAGTCTCTAGTTGCCTCTGCAGTAATTATGGATACCGGAACCACGTTTCTCACCGCCCAGGATGCCAAGGCCTCAGTTATCCGCTTTGCAGCAGGATGACTGCTGTGATATTTCATCTTCCTCGCAAAGGACTGTTGGACAGTCAATTGCTTGGTGGAAGTAGTAAAAGTGGTCTTACGAGTACGACTTCCCCTCTGGGATGACCATCGACTCCCAGCAGCAACAACAGCAGCGCCAGCAGCAGTAGGCGTTACACGCAAGGATGCATCGGAGGAAATCCCAGGCAGGAGAGGACTCGTCATAATTGCCAGTGACATGGCCTGCAGGACTATTGGCATTCCTGGGGAAGGAGGAAATTGACACTGAGGGAGTTGGTGGGGTGGTTTGCGTGAGCTTGGTTACAAAAGGAAGGGATTTACTGGTCAGTGGACTGCTTCCGCTATCGCCCAAAGTTTTTGAACTTGTCACTGACTTATGATGAATGCGCTGCAGGTGACGTATAAGGGAGGATGTTCCAAGGTGGTTAACGTCCTTACCCCTACTTATTACACCTTGACAAAGGCAACACACGGCTTGACAAATGTTGTCCGCATTTCTGTTGAAATACTTCCACACCGAAGAGCTGATTTTTTTTGTATTTTCACCAGGCATGTCAATGGCCCTATTCCTCCCATGGACAACAGGTGTCTCCCCGGGTGCCTGACTTAAACAAACCACCTCACCATCAGAATCCTCCTGGTCAATTTCCTCCCCAGCGCCAGCAACACCCATATCCTCCTCATCCTGGTGTACTTCAACACTGACATCTTCAATCTGACTATCAGGAACTGGACTGCGGGTGCTCCTTCCAGCACTTGCAGGGGGCGTGCAAATGGTGGAAGGCGCATGCTCTTCACGTCCAGTGTTGGGAAGGTCAGGCATCGCAAACGACACAATTGGACTCTCCTTGTGGATTTGTGATTTCGAAGAACGCACAGTTCTTTGCTGTGCTTTTGCCAGCTTGAGTCTTTTCATTTTTCTAGCGAGAGGCTGAGTGCTTCCATCCTCATGTGAAGCTGAACCACTAGCCATGAACATAGGCCAGGGCCTCAGCCGTTCCTTGCCACTCCGTGTGGTAAATGGCATATTGGCAAGTTTACGCTTCTCCTCCGACAATTTTATTTTAGATTTTTGAGTCCTTTTTTTACTGATATTTGGTGTTTTGGATTTTACATGCTCTGTACTATGACATTGGGCATCGTCCTTGGCAGACGACGTTGCTGGCATTTCATCGTCTCGGCCATGACTAGTGGCAGCAGCTTCAGCACGAGGTGGAAGTCGATCTTGATCTTTCCCTATATTTGGAACCTCAACATTTTTGTTCTCCATATTTTAATAGGCACAACTAAAAGGCACCTCAGGTAAACAATGGAGATGGATGGATACTAGTATACTTATGGATTGACGAGCGACTGCCAACACAGAGGTAGCTACAGCCGTGGACTACCGTACTGCGTCTGCTGCTAATATAGACTGGATGATAATGATATAAAATATATATATATATATATCACTACTGCAGCCGGACAGGTATATATTATATAATGACGGACCTGCTGGACACTGTCAGCTCAGCACTGCAGACTCCTAAAGTAAGCTACTAGTAGTATCAAGAAGATAGAAAAAAAAAAAACACCACAGGTAGGTGGTATACAATTATGGATGGACTAGCGACTGCCGACACAGAGGTAGCTACAGCCGTGGACTACCGTACTGCGTCTGCTGGTAATATAGACTGGATGATAATGATATAAAAAATATATATATATATATCACTACTGCAGCAGGACAGGTATATATTATACAATGACGGACCTGCTGGACACTGTCAGCTCAGCACTGCAGACTCCTAAAGTAAGCTACTAGTAGTATCAAGAAGATAGAAAAAAAAAAAACACCACAGGTAGGTGGTATACAATTATGGATGGACTAGCGACTGCCGACACAGAGGTAGCTACAGCCGTGGACTACCGTACTGCATCTGCTGCTAATATAGACTGGATGATAATGATATAAAAAATATATATATATATCACTACTGCAGCCGGACAGGTATATATTATATAATGACGGACCTGCTGGACACTGTCAGCTCAGCACTGCAGACTCCCTAAGTAAGCTACTAGTAGTATCAAGAAGATAGAAAAAAAAAAACACCACGGGTAGGTGGTATACAATTATGGATGGACTAGCGACTGCCGACACAGAGGTAGCTACAGCCGTGGACTACCGTACTGCGTCTGCTGCTAATATAGACTGGATGATAATGATATAAAAAATATATATATATATATCACTACTGCAGCCGGACAGGTATATATTATATAATGACGGACCTGCTGGACACTGTCAGTTCAGCACTGCAGACTCCTAAAGTAAGCTACTAGTAGTATCAAGAAGATAGAAAAAAAACAAAACACCACAGGTAGGTGGTATACAATTATGGATGGACTAGCGACTGCCGACACAGAGGTAGCTACAGCCGTGGACTACCGTACTGCGTCTGCTGCTAATATAGACTGGATGATAATGATATAAAAAATATATATATATATCACTACTGCAGCAGGACAGGTATATATTATACAATGACGGACCTGCTGGACACTGTCAGCTCAGCACTGCAGACTCCTAAAGTAAGCTACTAGTAGTATCAAGAAGATAGAAAAAAAAAAAAACACCACAGGTAGGTGGTATACAATTATGGATGGACTAGCGACTGCCGACACAGAGGTAGCTACAGCCGTGGACTACCGTACTGCGTCTGCTGCTAATATAGACTGGATGATAATGATATAAAAAATATATATATATATCACTACTGCAGCCGGACAGGTATATATTATATAATGACGGACCTGCTGGACACTGTCAGCTCAGCACTGCAGACTCCCTAAGTAAGCTACTAGTAGTATCAAGAAGATAGAAAAAATAAAAAACACCACGGGTAGGTTGTATACAATTATGGATGGACTAGCAACTGCCGACACAGAGGTAGCTACAGCCGTGGACTACCGTACTGCGTCTGCTGCTAATATAGACTGGATGATAATGATATAAAAAATATATATATATATCACTACTGCAGCCGGACAGGTATATATTATATAATGACGGACCTGCTGGACACTGTCAGCTCAGCACTGCAGACTCCTAAAGTAAGCTACTAGTATCAAGAAGATAGAAAAAAAAAACACCACAGGTAGGTGGTATACAATTATGGATGGACGAGCGACTGCCGACACAGAGGTAGCTACAGCCGTGGACTACCGTACTGCGTCTGCTGCTAATATAGACTGGATGATAATGATATAATATATATATATATATATATATATCACTACTGCAGCCGGACAGGTATATATTATATAATGACGGACCTGCTGGACACTGTCAGCTCAGCACTGCAGACTCCTAAAGTAAGCTACTAGTATCAAGAAGATAGAAAGAAAAAAAAACACCACGGGTACGTGGTATACAATTATTGATGGACGAGCGACTGCCGACACAGAGGTAGCTACAGCCGTGGACTACCGTACTGCGTCTGCTGCTAATATAGACTGGATGATAATGATATAAAATATATATATATATCACTACTGCAGCCGGACAGGTATATATTATATAATGACGGACCTGCTGGACACTGTCAGCAGAATGCGTTTATAGAATAAAAACACCACACGACGAGTGTTTAACTTTTTCAGGCAGACAATCACAATATACTGGTGGTCAGTGGTCACTGGTCAGTCACACTGGCACTGGCAGTGGCACTCTGGCAGCAAAAGTGTGCACTGTTAAAATATGTACTCCTGCTATAACTGCTCCCCAGTCTCCCCCACAATTAAGCTGTGTGAGCAGTGAGCACTCAGCACAGTCAGATATACAGTATTACATAGATGATGCAGCACACTGAGGGCACACTGAGGCTGAACACAGATATGGTATGTGACTGTGTCACACTGTGTATCTTTTTTTTCAGGCAGAGAACGGATTAATTAAACTGGTGGTCACTGGTCACACTATCAGCAAGTAGTAGTGGTCACTGGTCAGTCACACTGGCACTGGCAGTGGCACTCTGGCAGCAAAAGTGTGCACTGTTAAAATATGTACTCCTGCTATAACTGCTCCCCAGTCTCCCCCACAATTAAGCTGTGTGAGCAGTGAGCACTCAGCACAGTCAGATATACAGTATTACATAGATGATGCAGCACACTGAGGGCACACTGAGGCTGAGCACAGATATGGTATGTGACTGTGTCACCCTGTGTATCGTTTTTTTTCAGGCAGAGAACGGATTAATTAAACTGGTGGTCACTGGTCACACTATCAGCAAGTAGTACTCCGTCCTAATATGCTCCCCAAAATTAGTAAATCAAGTGTCTCTACTTTCTACTCTCTAGTCTACAGTCTAAATGGAGAGGACGCCAGCCACGTCCTCTCCCTATCAATCTCAATGCACGTGTGAAAATGGCGGCGACGCGCAGGTCCTTATATAGAATCCGAGTCTCGCGATAGAATACGAGCCTCGCGAGAATCCGACAGCGGGATGATGACGTTCGGGCGCGCTCGGGTTAGCCGAGCAAGGCGGGAAGATCCGAGTCTGCCTCGGACCCGTGTAAAAAGGCTGAAGTTCGGGGGGGTTCGGTTTCCGAGAAACCGAACCCGCTCATCTCTAATATACAGTGCTCGAAGTTGGCCAGTATACACTGGTATGGCATACCGGTACTTTGACCACTGACTGAAGACCCTCGCCGCCACATCATTTCAAATCTGGCGCTATTCACGCGCCGATTGGAGCTCTCGAACCGGTAGCCAATCAGCAGTGGCCGCTCCTGATTGGCTGCCGGTCCGAAATAGTGGTAGTCATAGGCAGACAAGAGCCGCACCGAAGGCCACCATTGACCACAGTCTCCTCTGCACTGCCACCAACAGCCTCCTCCTCCTCCACACCCCTGCCGCCCACAGCCTCCTCCTCTGCACCAATGCCCACAGCATACTCCTTTGCTCCGCCGCCTCCCACAGCCTCCACCTCTGCACCTCCAATGACCACAGCCTCCTCATCCTCCTCACTGCCACCCTACGACCACAGCTTCCTCCACACCACTGCTGCTGATTAGGTAATCTTACTCTGCTGCCTTTCTTTCTCCCTACTGTATTTTCTTGCTGTCTCTCTCTGTCACTCTCCCTATGTCCCTGCTGTCACTCTCCCTGTCCCTATGTCCCTCCGTCACTCTTCCTGACCCTCTGTCACTATCCCTGTCCCTAAGTCCCCCTGTCACTCGCCCTGTCCCTATGTCCCTGCTGTCACTCTCCTTGTCCCTATATCCCTGCTGTCACTCTCCTTTTCCATTAATTTCATCTCATTCCGTGTGGTGTGGCATAATGTGAATTTTGGCTCATACTGTGTGGCATACTGTAATGTGAATTTTGGCTCATTCAGTGTGAATTTGGCTCATACTGTGTGGCATTATGTGAATTTTGACTAATTCTGTGGGAAGTTTGGCTCATTCAGTGTGAATTTTGGCTCATACTGTGTGACATAATGTGAATTTTGGCTCATTCCGTGAGAAATTTGGCTCATTCAGTGTGGCATAATATAAATTTTGTCTCATTCCCTGGGTATTTTGGCTCATTCCATGGGGCATAATGTGTAAGGGGCACCAGTACTTGATAGTATAAGGGGTCCTACTATTGTGGTGCATAATGTGTATAAGGGGTATATGGTGTGGTACAATGGGGGTAATTCCAAGTTGATCGCAGCACATGTTAAATCTGCCTCCCCTGCAGTGCACATGGTTTTGCCCAACTGCTAACAAAATTCCTGCTGCGATCAACTTGGAATTACCCCCAATACACTTAAGGACATGTCCCCTTTTGAGTGCATAATCACAGCCTTTACCTTTCCATACCCCCACTTCAAAATTACCACAACCACTGTGTGTGTGTGTGTGTGTGTGTGTGTGTGTGTGTGTGTGTGTGTGTGTGTGTGTGTGTGTGTGTGTGTGTGTATATATAATGAAGAAAATCTGGCGGCACTCTGGCGGCACTCAGGAGACTTTTCAACTAGTGATAAATTTAACGGAGTAACATCCAACAATTGCTTCGAGCCTCCGCCCGTCGTCAGGGATGCATAACACAATGTGAACACAAGTTTTATATCCACATAAGGACCTCCCACTACACAAATAACAACCTTGACTCACCTCACCTGAGTGCCTCCAGATTTTCTTCATTATTCCTGGATGTTTCATCTCATGGAGGGCACCGGAGCAGATGTTATACCAGCAAGGGGAGTGCCGGCTGCTTTGATGCTTTATATATATGTATATATATATATATATATATACGTATCCCAAGATCCGGCACTCCACGAGATCAAATTCTCGTGGAGTGCCGGATCTTGGGATACGTATCATTGACGGAGTGGTATGCTGCACGGTGGAGACATCGCTAGGCTCACACACCCGTTAGTATCAAGGCACCTGAGCTGAGGAACGTGTACTACCTGTACGAGCAAGGTCCAGGTTATTCCTTCTATGTTTTCTATTTTGTTGGTTTTTGTTTTTATCTTCAGTACACATTTATGGTGTGTTTATGGACACTCTTTTACACTTGACTGTGACTACACGGTTGTGGCTCTGATTGCCTAGAAACCGATATGAAGCTTTAACCAGCTGATGAGATGATGCACGGCATTTAGTTTTATCCTTTCGAAAATGTTACATTTAAATATCTACACTGCTATCTTTTGGATTGTTGGACTATAGATTGCGGATATCTTCGGTGATTACGGCTAAGTAATTAGTGACGTGTGGCAACATTTGCTACTATGGCTGATAATACTGAAAGTTTGCAACAGAGAATCACTTTGGAGACTGGTGCGGTGTTCAGTTTTTCCGAGTCAGAAGCCAAGTCTATTTTATTCACTGATGATTTAAAGGAGCACGTTAAGGCAGCTTCCACACAGGATTTATTTTTTGATCTATTAAAATTAAAGACAAGGGATATTGATTTTTTCTATCATGGTTTAACATTAACCAATTACTATAAAGACAAAAAAATTCCAAGAGGATTTCGCATTAAAAACTCCCCCACCATAGGGAGGTTCAATGTCGAGTTCTGTAAAAAATGGACTTCAATATTGAACAAGTGCTCCTTTGATTTATTACTTTTAGTAATTGAAGAGTCAAGGCGTGAGATGAAAGTAACGAAAGAAAAAATTAAACAGTTTGAAGTATTGCATTTACCCACGTTACAAGCTGACCAACAGTGTGACTGGATTCAAAAGTTAGAGACCCAGTTAGAACAATACAAGAATGAATTAGTTAAATTTAAGAATGAGAAAAGAAAGAAAGTTGATTTGGATTATTATCAGCAACGAGTTTATTGCTGGTTAACTGGGGCATATCCAAATTACGAGAGGAGACCGGTGTTTAGACGCCCTAGAGGTCATTACCGTTTTGATACATCAGATGATACGGCCACTACAGAGAGTGAAGTTGATTCCACACAAGGAGCTAAAAGTAAAGTCCAGTCACCAGTGATTAGACGTACGCGGGGCAATTTTTTAGACAAATCTTCAAAAGGACCCGCAGAGGACAACAAAACCAAAGGCAGAGGAAAATAAACAAAACCACCCAGGGGCACGAGAACTTAGTGTTTAATTTGTCTGATAGGACATTGTCCCCTGACGAATTGGCTGTATTACAGAGGGGGTTGTCATTTGTGCCGACAGTACCATTCGACAAGGTTAAATGGAAAATGGAAGTGTTTATGTTGAATAGGAGCATTAAACTTAAGGAACATTTTGCAGGAACTTCTGCGTGTATGACTGATATACCTATACAATTGCAGAGATTACAACCGAAATCGAGTTTCGACCCACAGAGTAATAATGCATCTATTAAAACATTTATACGTCTATTAGACAATGCTATTTGTGAGGATCCCAATATTAAGGCACCGAAGTTTTGGAATTTGTCTAAAGATGAGAGAACTGCCCTAAAGAATTTAACAACATATGATGACGTGGTATTTCGCCAGGCCGATAAGGGCGGGGCCTTAGTTATACTTAATTTATGTGATTATCGAGCTGAAGTTCAAAGACAATTGAATGATGTATCCACATATAGGTTATTACATGGCGATCCTACTAGTGGCTTTAAGAAAGAAATTGATTATTTGTTGGCGAGCGCTTGCACACAGGGTTTGATTTCATCTGAAGTAAGAAAAGCACTTTGTGTTGAACACCCTATTAGACCGTTGATGTATATGATTCCAAAGATTCATAAGGACCCTGTGCGGCCGCCGGGACGTCCTATTATTGCGGCTAGGGGCTCACTTTTTCAGCCCATTTCTACCTATTTAGATGCTTTGATGCAGCCCTGTGTGCAGGCCGAACCAACGTTCTTAAAAGATACACATTCATTGTTGATGTCCTTGAAAGATCTTCCTGACTTACCCATTGATTGTGTGTTATGTTCGGTAGATGTATGCAGCCTCTATACTTGCATTCCGCATATGGAGGGTATACAAGCTGTTCGTAAGTTGTTGACCAATAATATGTTGTACAAGGGCCCTAATATTGAATTATTTTTGGAATTATTATTGTTGGGCCTTACGAGGAATTACTTTATGCATGATGGGAAATTTTACATTCAGCAATCTGGTTGTGCGATGGGGTCTAATGTGGTCCCATCGTACGCAAATGCGTACATGTTCGCAGTTGAATATGATGTATTTTTTTCGGATAAAAATATTGCAAATAATATTTTGGGATTCTATCGCTATATAGATGATCTGTTGATCATTTGGAGGGGAGAAGCAGAATCGTTTAAACAGCTGATTGAAAAACATAACCAAAGTAAACATCCGGTACAATTTACCTTTACAGTAGACCAACATTCTGTGAATTTTTTAGATGTTACTCTGACCAGAGAGGGTAATAAATTGGTTCCATCTCTGTATACAAAATCTACAGATAGAAACAATTTGCTGTTTGCTCATAGTGCACATCCTGCTCCATTAAAACATGCATTACCATATTCACAGTTCCTGCGGGCATTGAGGATTTCTAGTAGCCGAGAACAAGGTATTGAACAACTTGATAGTATGTATAGCAAATTTCTTGAGAGAGGTTATAGTGTTGATGTGCTTAACTCAGCTAAAGAAAAAGTGCTAGCAATTCCTCCTAATCAGATCCTCACATTTAAATCAAAGAAGAGACAGGTCGAGAACAAACATTGTTGGGTGAATAAATTGAATCATATGAGTTCCACAATTAATGGTAAAGCTAAATCCCTATGGCCAATTATTACATCTGACAAGGATTTGAAACCGTTACAACAGTCTGCATTGATGTCATGCTGCCAAAGAGGAAGAAATTTGAAGGACTATTTAGTCCGTAATGATATTTCACAGTTGGGAAAGGTATCTAGGGGCAATACATGTTCTAAGATGTACGTTGGTAAAACGGAATGTACTCTGAAGGAACGTATGAATCAACATCGTTCGGCCATACGTTTGGCCTTGGTAGCGGGGAACAGTGAGCAGCCGGTGGCTCGCCACTTTGTTTCTCACAAACACAGTTTAGCGACACTCCGTTACAGAATAATTGATCATGTCCCCCCCTTACTAAGAGGTGGCGATAGGGCGAAGAAATTGTTACGCTTGGAATCACAAAGGATCATAAGATTAGATACGTTGTCACCAAGAGGATTAAACGAATCTCTGGGGTTACAGTGTTTCATTTAGTTAGCAAAGTTTTTCATCCGGTTATATATGGGACAGGAGAAGCTCTATTGCTACGGTAGTATGTAATTGGGAGTTGCTAAATGTGTTTGAAGGGTTAACATGACCTTTTGTATTGGATATGAACTAAGGGCTAGATGTGTCTGTGTCTTTTGGATTATCATGCAATATAATGATTGGAGTAAAATAGTAATATCTGATACAGTCTATGTCAGTGTTGTTGTTTTAAAGTATATATTTTTTATTCTTTATTTTTTATTTTTTGGTTTGATTTTTGTATATATTTCTTTATGTATGTACAATTTTGTAGCTATCTCAGGTGTTTGGGGCGGACTCAGGTACTGATTTTGAGGTATTTGGAGGCCGGAACCATTGCACTGACGTCATGCTTGTACTCAGGTGGAGGGTATTTAACTGAGATGCACCACTGTTTTGTATGTTACCTGCTTGAAAAAAGCTCAATAAAGGAGCTGAAACGTTGCAAAGAAATGCAGTCTATTTGAAATTATTTCATCTGTCCGGAGTGCCGCCGTTGGGAGTTTATATATATATATATATATATATATATATATACACACACACACACACACACACACAGTTACATGCACCTTCCCTATTTCAAATATGGGGGAGCGCCTATCCCATACTTTGCCAGGGTTGCTTGGACCCCTAGATACAGCCCTGGCAGTATGGCACCATTTTTTTCTGCATTGTCCGGAATGCACCCACTAAACACAGTGTCAGTATATTCTGTGTACAGAAGTTGTAGAATCACAAAGGTCTTCATAGGCGCAGAGTGATTTCACACAACATATTTAGCATGTTCATATTACATTCAGCTTGAGAGATCTAGCCATTCATATACTTGTGATTTATACTGTCAATGATAATTTTTTATGCAGTGGGCAAACAGTTTATAGGGGCACAATTATTTAATGAAAACATAATGGGGACAAATTAGTGTATTACTCCATTTAGGGGACAATATTACATTAACATTATAGTAAGGTGGAATTATTATTTTTTTAATCTAATAGTGTTTGCATGTTAAGTGGAGCAATATTAATTAAGTAATGATGGGGTACAAGTTATACTGCATACTAGTTACTTACATGCTGGCACTTGTAGTGCTACAAGTGTTCATCATAATTAGTCCCCCCATTACCAAATGCCTCATATTCATAAATCCACGGATTTGTATTTAGAACATTTTTTAAAAAATACAGATGGAGATTTCCTGTTTATTTTGTTTGAATATTGTGGTTTTTCTGCAATTTTAGTGTGGTTTTGATAAATCTAGTCGGGGCGGAACTCCCAGAGGCAATGGAGACACCTACCTCTTGGCTCCAAGCCCTGAAGGGGCACCTGCATGTACAGCAGTACCTGTGTGGAACATTGAAGATCAAAGTGTGACCGCTGCTCTTCCAGAGGACCTCTGCGGCTAACCTACTGCTGTTGCAGAGTTAATCAGCTCTGTCCCAGGAGCCCTGCTAACACCTGTAATAGGGGACAGGATGGTTCCCACCTGGTACCGCTCAGTCTGTGCTAAAGCAAGTGACGGTGCACTTGGCGCTGCTGCTGGACTGTGAGATGGTACCCACCGGTGGAAACTGATTATGAATGCTGCAAATGGCTGAATCTCATGAGTCTGACCATGACCCACCGGCTATTGTCATGCAGCTTAGCTGTAGCCCTGACAATTCAATTCCTACGAGTGCTATCTATATAATTCTGTAAATCGTGTGTGTTTAACACACACACACACACCATATTTGTTTTCCCTTTTTTTTAAGGGAGAAGGCGGAGGCACCCTACTCAAACTCACCTCCGGGTGACTGGTATGAACTTACACCCCTGAATCTAGTGGTTAGTGAGCCACCCAGAGACATGCTGAAAATTAATAATTTGACCAAATCACTCCCTGACAAAGTCCCATTATTGTAGTCTTTATGAAAACGGCTCCATTTTCAATAGTTTACATTTTTATAATCAGTACTGTATCGATAATGATTTTGATTGTTATTATTGTTATTGTTCATTTATAACACACCACTACTGTACCTATTACATTTTTACTTTTTGTTTAATGCTCTTAATTTCTAATCATTATAGACGGCCAGTAGGAGGTTTTAGATAAGGAAATGTGTCAGAATAATGTATGAGGTTTCAACATATTACAAATCTCTTCTAATTCCATCTCAATGCATTTAAGGTCTTTAGCCCTTTGCTCATTCAGAATATCAATTAACTGAAAGTAACATTGATCAAGCACACTAAACCACTTTTATTTAATCTGTGTGCTGGCATGTTAAAGATATCCTTTCCCGTTCAGTAAAACTTCCTCCATTATAATACAATATAAATTTGTGTGCAAAAAGTTTGCAATTAAACATGTAGTATTATGCTGTTTTCATTGCCAGTTTTATTTATATATTATTTCTTAAATACAAAGGATTTACTAAAAAGAAAAATAGACCATTATTACAATTCAAGGAATGTTTATATTCCTTCCTTTCTCTAAATGTTGGCAAAGTATAATGTATTTTAAACATATTTCATTTCTACTCACACTGTATTCCACTAAAATATTGCTAATATCAGTAATATCTGATAATATTCCGCATAAAATATAATTCTCACATTAAGAGGCATATTTAATTAGACAAATTAAGCCATTTACAAAGGTTAACACAGCAATTTAATGTGGCCTGCTGCTTGGTTCTTCCTATTCAATTAGCCACGCAAATTTAGCAGCAATAACATTCCTTAAGAAATTACTTGGCCTTTTTCTAGCAGTCATTAAGCAGTTCAAACAATTGTGAAAAGCCCTATTTTAAGGTAAAAATGGCAAGACTTGGCTAAAAACCTCTGGAACACCCCAATCCCTAATGATTAATCAGACACTTAGAAGTTTTTAATTAGCTTAAATTGGCTTATAATGACATGTCATGTTATGGTAGAATAACAGTACATTATGGAGTCTCCTTAGGATTTATTATGCCATCAGTGCAGAGGAAGCAAAATCAGATATGCAACTGATTGTCGTTCCGGTCATACAGCCTTATATACAGATTTGTCTAAAATACATGCTAATCAAGGTTTAAGTATACACCCCCTAATGGCAGCTCCCAAATTCATGATTAGGACTACAATTTCAAAAATAAGTAAACAACCCATAAGTCTCTATTTCTTCTTAAACTTACCAAACGCAAACTATCATACGCTGCTGAATCGGTAACAGTTGGAGTTTGTTTCCAAATATTTTTATAACAGGCAATCAAAAACAAAACTTTTGTGAAGACTTTTAAATTCAGTGTTAAAGCTTCCATTCTGTATTCACTTATCCATATTAGTAATATCTGGGGTAATATTCCACAAAGTGCAGAATAATTGGTCCATTGATATAGAACAGCTATATGTGGATGTTGAATTGATGGCACAGGCGTTCTTAGGCTTGCAGCTGGCAGTTGCAGGTTTTTTTGAACACATTTTTAAATGTGGCTTAAAAAGACAAACTAAAATTACTTACATGCATTATATGAAATCCAAATTAATCAAGAACATTTAATAAAGCATGCCAAAAAAAACTTGCTTACTATCATGAATTCAGTGTTAATAAAAAGATGCAATCAAAAAGTCATTTGACTCCATTTAAGAGCATCCAATTACTTAGCATGTGGCCACTGATATTCTTCTATGGTGTTATCCAAAGTTATTTTACGTTTTTGAGGTACTGGCTGGTTTCGCCATCTTCCCCCATGGTTAATATCATAGAAAATTACCATAAGACCACTTTTTAAAATTATATTTTGCAGTAATCAGAAGCACAACACGGTCGCACTAAGTGAATTTACCATGCCATATTCATGTTAATTCACGCATAGATTTTTACCATGGCTAATTGGCTAATTTGCTCCTAAATGTACTACTGGGATGCATGTGAAGATTTCATTTACTGAGAGAATATAAAATATAAAACATTTACCATTCATTGGTATATTTTCCATCAATAAGATTTTAAAACTATGCAATTCATGGTGTTTAAATTAAGTGTGTTCCCGCTGCGATGTGTGGCATTTGAATGACATGTTCCCGATAAGTGTGCTGGAACCAAATGTTGTTATCCTCTAGAAGCACTGTGTGATGTCTTTTCTTTTTACCACGAAACAATGAAGTCAAGGAGTAACCTAAGTGAAATGCATAATTTATTCCATTCTGCTAAGAGCAGAGCTTTTACTTGTGTAACTTATCATTTGATCATCACCGTAATAATGGGTTCTAAGCAAAACTTTTACTGAGCCCTGTCACACTTCTGAAATACAGTATGTGTTTAAAATGTATAATGGCTCCAACTGATGTACAGGTAATTTCAATAGTAATCATTGTTTGTGGCCATTTATATTCACAAAGGAGACAACATAGATAAAACTTAATCTCAATTACATTTGGACATGCAGCAGAAGCCCAATTGGCAAAGTGTGAATAAAGTCATCACAACTATACAACAAAAGATTTAATACAATCATCTCTACAGATGATTTCATGTAATGGTTTTGTACAGCTTTCTAAGCATTTGACTGCAGACAAGTGGTGATCGTTATCCACAGTCAAGCATTGAAAACAAAAATAAATATGTACCTTGCCCCACCAGTAATCAGTACCAGTGGGGAACCGAGAAGGATATGGCACAATAACGAGGTTGTTATGTTGGTGCACAATGACATCGCTGTGCAAAACAGGGCTCCATTGCACTACAGAAAATGCAGAAGATGGAAGGTGAGGGACAGAAATTTCCCACTAATACAAATACAAAGCTGGTGGCACCACTGTTTGAAAGTGGGGTCTCCCTTCTTTAAAATCAATTTGTCAAATAGAAGTTTTTGCCTAATAATTAATGTGTTCACCAGAAAATATTCCCCTGCAGTGCAAAAAATTAGGGAAGTCAGGGGATGGATAAAGATCTTCCTCTTCCTTTCTACCTTTGATGAAGTGGTACATTATATTGTTACTTTTTTTCAGCCATGGCAAATTCAACCTCACAATATAGCATAACCATGCTGATTCTTCTTATGAATTTCAGCATAACTATTTAAAACCATGTTATGTACAGTATACTGTACACCAAAATGGGCATTTTTAAAAAAATTATTGTCAACGTTTGAAATCAACAATGGTTATTAAATACATAGATACTGTATAGGGTTCTAGGTTTGCTTTTTTACAGGTCATCTGAGTTGAATAATATTTCAGATCACGGAGTGCCTCAGCACAGTTGTTGGTGCTGTTGTGGGTTGTATATTGGTTTGGCTTGTCTCTGTGGATTTTACAGTAGAAGGTCAGGTAAACAAAAAATTGCAGTATATATTGCAATTGTCCAATAGATGAGGCTATATTTCAGGACAGATCTCTAACCATTCCCATTAATGTATTAACTGCAATGGTAATTTAGATTAGGCTGTTGTTAATGGTAGCCTAAGAACTGTAAATCTTGGTTTGCATGGGCTTTGCAGATGTCATATACTTCAGGCCCTTACACATGTGCTGGCTTATAATAATAATAATAATAATAATTTTATTTATATAGCGCTTTTTCTCCAATAGGACTCAAGGCGCTTAACAGATACATAGCATGATAAAGTACAGAAAATAATGAAGTACATTTTCATAAAATACAGAAGCATGAAGATACTAAAAGGGACATTATGGAAATGCTTGAGTAAACAGAAAAGTCTTGAGTCTACTTTTGAAGGATTCTATAGTTGGGGCCTCTCGCACTATGCGGGGAAGTGAGTTCCATAGAGTCGGAGCCGCATGACTAAAAGCTTGACCCCCAGATGAATTACGGTAGATTCTAGGTACTGCTAAAAGTCCTTCATCTACAGATCGCAGTAATCGAGTGGGGCAGTATGGGGTCAGAAGCTGTTTCAGGTACCTTGGGCCTTGGTCATGTAATGCTTTGAAACTCAGTAAGCTGATCTTGAAGATGATTCGCCATCTTACAGGCAGCCAGTGAAGGGAGTAGAGGATGGGTGTTATGTGGCTAGAACGGGGCTGGTTTGTTAATAGCCTGGCAGCTGTGTTTTGCACCAGCTGTAAGCGTTGCAATTCTTTTGCTGGTAGACCAAGGTAGAGAGCATTACAGTAGTCTAAACGAGATGATACAAATGCATGTATGACTTTTGGCATATCATCTGAGGGAATTAAGTGCTTGATTCTGGCTATGTTCCTCAGGTGAAAGAATGAGGATTTGAATGTGGCTGATATCTGATGTTTAAGTGTCAAGCCACCATCCAGGACAACGCCAAGATTCCGCACATGATCACTGGTCTGTAATTCTGAATCCCCGAGTGTAAGTCCAGTTGGTTGGCTATGCTGCAGTCTTGTCCTTTGATGTTGCGGTCGTATCATAAGGACCTCTGTTTTATCCGGGTTCAGTCGCAGCCAACTGGCGCTCATCCACTCCTGTAGTTCAGCTAGACAGCCATTTAGGGTTGCTATTGGGTAATCAGTGCCCGGAGCAAAGGACAAGTACAGTTGTGTATCATCTGCATAGCAGTGGTAGACCAGGCCATGGCGCCTGATTATTTCGCCCAATGGGAGCATGTATACTGCAAAAAGCATGGGGGATAGTATAGAACCTTGTGGGACACCGCATGGCAATGGCACTGGTGGTGATGAGTATAATCCAGATGATACTCTCTGTGACCTGCCTGTGAGAAATGTTTTGAACCAGTTTAGGACTGTGCCATCCAGACCACAGAAATGTATCAGTCGCTCAATCAGAAGCCCATGGTCCACGGTATCAAATGCTGCCGAGAGATCCAGAAGGATTAATATTGAACAGTCACCTCTGTCTTTTGCCATCAGAAGATCATTAAACACACACACCAGGGCTGTTTCAGTGCTATGTCTTCTCCTGAATCCTGATTGAAATGGATCATAAATATTATGGGTTGTCAGGCGGGTTTCCAGTTGATTTGCAACGACTTTCTCAATAACCTTTCCTAGGAAAGGAAGGTTTGATACCGGTCTGTAGTTGGTCATGCAGTCAGGATTTAAATTAGGTTTTTTAAGAAGCGGTCTAACAATTGCTTCCTTTAGGGGTCCAGGAAAGATGCCTGTCTGCAAAGAGCATTGAACAATTTTTGCAAAGACAGGACCAATTATATCCATACAACCTATTAGAAGCTTGGTTGAGGCCGGGTCCAGATCACAGGTGGTGGGACGCAAAATCCGAGCAATTTCAGCAGTGTCCTTTACATCCACTGGGTCAAAACTGGTCCATGAAGGGGGGTAGCTTATATTGGCAGGCTTTGTAGTTTGGCACTCCTTTGATGGCACTGTGGAGATTCCAGCCCGGATGGTGGATATTTTATCTGCAAAGAAGTTTGCAAACTCGTTGCATCTTGCCTGGGAGAGGAATAGATACCCTAGGGTGCTCGGGCGCTTTAGATAGGAGATGCTTCACCATGCGGCAGTCTCTAAATAAGGGAAGTCACTCCCGTTTACAGTACAGAAAAAAAGGGTGGGGTGAGACCGCGCTGAATTTGATGCATACAACAAGTGATGTAAATAAAAACACAATTTATTCCTAAAATAAATGCAATAGGTAACAATTAAAAACTAGGTACATATAGGACGATTACATGTCAAATGCAGTTAGTATATGATATAAAATTCATGTGACACTTCGATAGGGTTGCCCAATACGCCAGGAGGTGATATTTAAAATAGGAGGTTTTAGGGTGACCGTTCCGGATTGTTTTCCCCTACAAGTTTTTAGTCCAGCATAAACAACAGTCTCAAAGATAAGCAGTAGCCAATGGATTGGCAGTTTACCGTTAGAGGGTAGTGTGCTCCAGATTCTTTTTGATGGAGAGCTCCTCATGCAATACGGTTGACACAGTCCTTTTGTGCGGCTATTGCTATTTATAGTCTCAGAGTTTGGGTGAATCGTCTGGACGAAGTTTGGGGGATGGTTCGGTCCTCCTTCAGAACAGCTCCTGGCGGGGGACCCTGGCACACCTGACGCGTTTCGCTGCAGTCAGCTTGCAGCTTTATCAAAGGTATCCATAGTTGAGACATGTGGGGTTTATATACCCCTTCCAATATGGTGGCTAATTAGCCCTTAGCAGCACCTGATTGCATGATTACATAATCACTTAAAATATGTTTAAAACTAAAACAAACTTGCATGGAAGACAGACCTACTTTGGATGGGATGAAGTGTGTATGAGATAAAACAAATTCTTATACAATTCAATAATAAAAACCAGTAAATTTATAGACTTTATGTTGATGAGTATAGATAGGCAAAACACTGTAGCCAATGAATGAATTTGTTGTGGCCAGTGTTGCCATAGTTACAGCCTTGTGTTCATTTGTTATTGGTGGGGGACATAATATAGGACAGTACATAAGTTTTCGTATTTCCTGATGAGGTTTCCGATCACGTGACCCACATGTCACGTGATCGGAACATATATGGTATACTTCCGCTTTGCGGAGGGGGAGCGGTTGCTAAGCAACCTAGTAAGGCAGCTGTCTGTAGGGAGTATCAGCTGTGGGGGCCGTGGATCATAGCGGCACTTCCGCCTTGGTCGATGAATTGCGGAACACGTGACCGCGTTAGCACACGTGACTTTTTTTAGGATCATCGTGTGTAGCGCTTCCGCCCGCCAATGTGTGGATATTAAGGCACTTCCGCCAACCAGCCTATAAGCTGGTTAGGTGTTTTAAAGAAACGGAACAATGCCTGTTCAGGAAATTAAAAAGTTTTTTTTTAAAACATAAACCAAAACAATACAATGTCAGACTTAAATGGGAGAGATTCGGATTTTGAGTAATAGACCGCACGTCTGGTAACTACAGTGATGTTACATTTATTATTGTTAGATATAGGAGAGTCGGGGGATAGATTCCCTGGAAAACAAAAGAGGTATAATTCTACATATTCGTTTAAAGTTCAGTATGTTACTTTTACTTAAATATCATCATGAGGGATGTGACAGTGGGGAGATTATACATAAATCCCCATACATAATTTAATGATAATGGGGTTCAGGGGGATCAGTAGAGCACTGATAAGGTGTTCCACTAGTCCCTCCGAAGTCCACTTATTTACATGTAGAGGTGACCCAATTGTGAGGGTATTATGTAACCTATACATAGTAAGGGTGTAGTAGGGCAAGAGGGGATTAGTTGGTATACATATTATATTATAGTATTTAGTTCTACAGCCTCGTTGAGGCCCCCTGGATATATTGAACCCATTCTAAACACCCAATAGGCTTCCTGTTGGCATAATTTTTTATATCGGTCCCCTCCCCTGTTGGTTGGTGGAATATGTTCTACTCCAACCAACCTAAAGCAGTTGGGATTACCGTGATGGAACTCATAAAAATGTTGGGAGACACTATGAGATGTCAGTCTCTTGATAATGTTCCTTCGATGTTCAAGAAACCTTATTTTTAACTTTCTGGTAGTACGTCCCACATATTTCAGTCCACATTCACATGAGAGGATGTATATAACATAGGAAGAATTACAGTTGATGAAGTGTTTAATTTCATATAGTGTCTCACTATTTTCGGTTTTGATGAATTTAGTTCTATTATCTACATGGTTACAAGTAATGCATCTCGTTGCTCCACACTTAAAAAATCCTTTAGTTTTAGATGGAAGCCAGGAGTCTAATTGGACCATGGGTTTCGGGTCTAATTTCAGAAAGCTTGGCGCTAATGTATTCCGAAGTGATCTATTCTTACGAAAAATGAAGACTGGGTCAACTGGTAATATAGGAGCTATTAGATAATCCTGTTTGAGTATGTTGTGATTTTTTCTTATAATCTGTTTAATTTTGGTGCAATGATTATTGTAGGTGGATATAAAAGCTATTGGTTTTTCTTCTTCTAGTGTATTGGCTCTTGTCTTCTTTTGGGATAATAGTGTGTTTCTATCTATTTTCTTGACCTCCTCAAGTGCCTTGTTTAGAAGTGCTTCGGGATAACCTCTTTGTTTGAATGATTTTAGCATCTCTAATGCTTGAGTTTCAAAGGATACTATGTCCGAACAATTGCTTCTAAGGCGTATGAACTGTCCCCTAGGAATGTTCCTCTTCCAGGGGGGGTAGTGGGCACTTGAGTAGTGCAAGTATGCATTAGTGCCCACGTCCTTGGCATAGTTGGTGGTACATATTTTGCCATCTTTAACTTCTAAAGACACATCCAGAAAATGAATATGTTGTGAGTGATATTGGTGAGTGAAAACTAAGTCATAAGTGTTAGAATTAAGAGTGTCAACAAATAATTGTGCCGAATGTGAATCCCCATCCCAAATGATGAATAGATCGTCAATGTATCTGCCATACAGGACCAGGCCCGCCCCCAATCGCCCCCCCAAATGAGATGTTCCTCCAAATCGCCCACATAGAGGTTGGCGTAACTGGGGGCGAACCTGGTCCCCATGGCAGTACCCTTGACTTGTAGATAATAGGATTGTAAGAATAAGAAGTAATTGTGACGCAAAATAAAGGAAATAGAATCTATAATGAATTTCCTGTGAATCACACTCAGGTCCCCATCTTGATTAAGTCGTTCAGATATAGTGGATAAACCTTTTTCATGTGGTATATTTGAATATAAGCTTTGGACATCCAAAGTAAGAAATGCATATGAGCTTTGCCACTTCACATCTTTAATAAGGGATAGGAAATGGGTAGTATCTTTAATGTGGGATCTGAGTGTAGATACACGAGGTTGTAAATAGGAGTCTACATAAAAAGAAAGATTGGAAGTGAGGGAGTGGATACCAGAAATGATAGGTCGCCCAGGGGGTGAAGTGAGGGATTTATGTATTTTGGGTAGGTGATAATAAACAGGAGTGACAGGATGTGCTGGATAAAGGAAGTGATGTTCTTCTCTGGAGATGACTTCAGCGTCCAGGGCCCCCCCTAGAAGAGTCGCAAGCTCCCGGAGAAAGTCTTGTGTAGGATCGCTAGTCAATTTAGTATAAAACTCCGAATTTTCTAGCTGTCTCATAGCCTCCAATATATAGTCGTCCTTATTCTGTATAACTAGCCCACCCCCCTTGTCTGCTTCCTTAATAATTATAGATTTATCTTTTGTTAGAATATTTATAGCCCTCTTCTCTTGTCTGGACAGGTTAGATTTGCTTTTTTGGGAATAGAGATCAATACCTGTACACATTGTTTTGAAGTCGTCTAAGGTAACTTTATAAAAAGTTTCTATACTAGAACCCTTAGATTTTATTGGAAAAAATTCCGACTTCTGTTTGAAGTTCTTTCTAGATATATCGAACAATTTCTCTGTCTTTGTGGCTGTGGAATTAGCCACACCACCTAATTCTTCCAATATATCCAGAGCTAATTGGTCCTCCTGATCAAGTACTATGGGAAGGGCCTCTTCATTCTTGCGTTTCATATATTGTTTGGAAAAGTATCTTTTACGACACAGTGTTCTAATGTATCTATTGAGTTCCACAAACAGGGTAAAGATATTGGGTGGAGCAGATGGAGAGAATTTGAGGCCTTTATTTAGGAGGGCAGTTTCTGAATCTGTGAGTACTCTTGATGATAGGTTAAAAATAGGTGTGGTCTTAGTCACCTTGTTTTTGATCCTATTTAATTTCTTGTGTTTTTCTTTCTTGCCCCCTCTTCTCCCTCTGAATCTGTACTTCTTCTGCCTCTTTTTGATGTTGTTTGGTATTCGTTTGTATGGGATATTTGGTCCCAATGTAGTTTGTTTGGACGTTTGTCCAAAAAAACTTCTGAAGTGTTTTCTGTCTGTCGGACTTTCAAATCTCTCTCTTTAGGTCTTGCCCCCCTATTCTGAGTATCATAAAGTGATTTATCTCGTGTCCTAGGTGACAGTGAGTGAGAATATGTAGAGTGTAATGTATGTGCTTCTTCATTTTCTTTAGCTCTCCTAGGGGGTGGTGAATTGTTGGACCAATGGTGTCTGGTGTTACCTCCCTCTCTATGCTGGGTATAATTGGATTGCCTGTATGGGGATTGATATGTTTTTCTAGTGGAGAAGTTTCTACCTCTAGTTGATGTGGATTTATTATATGGTCGACCTCGAGTTTTTTTCATATGGTCTCCCTCTTTGTTCCATCTGTTCCTCCCTACTCTTTATTTTGTATGTTCTCACTGTTCCTTTCCTATAGTCATCAAAATCACGTCTAAATTTTTTACATTTAGTGTCTAGGATTGTCTGTTCGAATTTGTCTATTTTTTCCGTAGTAATCCTGTCTCTTTCTTTAAATTCTGATGTGTTAGCATGGGGTTCGAGTCTCTTCTTAACTTCCTCAATTTCTTGTTCTAGTTGTTTGGCCTTTTCTATTCTATATTTGATAACCAACTCCATTAGGGTAAAAGAACATTTATCAAGAGTGTTCTCCCATTGTTCCTGAAATACTATGTTCTCTTGGAAGATAGAGGGTTTGAAAAGTCTGAGTCCCCTCGGAATCATTTTTTTATCTATGTATTTTTGTAAGTTTACACCGTCTAACCATTGCTTCATCTCGGATTTTAGTAGGTTTTCTAGTTTATAGAATTCCTCCGTTAATCTGAAGTATGACTCAGACTTTTCACCTCTATCCTCATTTCCCGTATCCCATCTCGAAAAGTAGGTCTGTCTTCTATTTGCTCTTTCATCAAATTTGGTGAAGCAGCTCATAGCTTAGCAGCCCGAGGGTGACTATGTGTGTATGCAGAGAAATAGATACCCTAGGGTGCTCGGGCGCTTTAGATAGGAGATGCTTCACCAAGCGGCAGTCTCTAAATAAGGGAAGTCACTCCCTTTTACAGTACAGAAAAAAAGGGTGGGGTGAGACCGCGCTGAATTTGATGCATACAACAAGTGATGTAAATAAAAACACAATTTATTCCTAAAATAAATGCAATAGGTAACAATTAAAAACTAGGTACATATAGGACGATTACATGTCAAATGCAGTTAGTATATGATATAAAATTCATGTGACACTTCGATAGGGTTGCCCAATACGCCAGGAGGTGATATTTAAAATAGGAGGTTTTAGGGTGACCGTTCCGGATTGTTTTCCCCTACAAGTTTTTAGTCCAGCATAAACAACAGTCTCAAAGATAAGCAGTAGCCAATGGATTGGCAGTTTACCGTTAGAGGGTAGTGTGCTCCAGATTCTTTTTGATGGAGAGCTCCTCATGCAATACGGTTGACACAGTCCTTTTGTGCGGCTATTGCTATTTATAGTCTCAGAGTTTGGGTGAATCGTCTGGACGAAGTTTGGGGGATGGTTCGGTCCTCCTTCAGAACAGCTCCTGGCGGGGGTCCCTGGCACACCTGACGCGTTTCGCTGCAGTCAGCTTGCAGCTTTATCAAAGGTATCCATAGTTGAGACATGTGGGGTTTATATACCCCTTCCAATATGGTGGCTAATTAGCCCTTAGCAGCACCTGATTGCATGATTACATAATCACTTAAAATATGTTTAAAACTAAAACAAACTTGCATGGAAGACAGACCTACTTTGGATGGGATGAAGTGTGTATGAGATAAAACAAATTCTTATACAATTCAATAATAAAAACCAGTAAATTTATAGACTTTATGTTGATGAGTATAGATAGGCAAAACACTGTAGCCAATGAATGAATTTGTTGTGGCCAGTGTTGCCATAGTTACAGCCTTGTGTTCATTTGTTATTGGTGGGGGACATAATATAGGACAGTACATAAGTTTTCGTATTTCCTGATGAGGTTTCCGATCACGTGACCCACATGTCACGTGATCGGAACATATATGGTATACTTCCGCTTTGCGGAGGGGGAGCGGTTGCTAAGCAACCTAGTAAGGCAGCTGTCTGTAGGGATTATCAGCTGTGGGGGCCGTGGATCATAGCGGCACTTCCGCCTTGGTCGATGAATTGCGGAACACGTGACCGCGTTAGCACACGTGACTTTTTTTAGGATCATCGTGTGTAGCGCTTCCGCCCGCCAATGTGTGGATATTAAGGCACTTCCGCCAACCAGCCTATAAGCTGGTTAGGTGTTTTAAAGAAACGGAACAATGCCTGTTCAGGAAATTAAAAAGTTTTTTTTTAAAACATAAACCAAAACAATACAATGTCAGACTTAAATGGGAGAGATTCGGATTTTGAGTAATAGACCGCACGTCTGGTAACTACAGTGATGTTACATTTATTATTGTTAGATATAGGAGAGTCGGGGGATAGATTCCCTGGAAAACAAAAGAGGTATAATTCTACATATTCGTTTAAAGTTCAGTATGTTACTTTTACTTAAATATCATCATGAGGGATGTGACAGTGGGGAGATTATACATAAATCCCCATACATAATTTAATGATAATGGGGTTCAGGGGGATCAGAAGAGCACCGATAAGGTGTTCCACTAGTCCCTCCGAAGTCCACTTATTTACATGTAGAGGTGACCCAATTGTGAGGGTATTATGTAACCTATACATAGTAAGGGTGTAGTAGGGCAAGAGGGGATTAGTTGGTATACATATTATATTATAGTATTTAGTTCTACAGCCTCGTTGAGGCCCCCTGGATATATTGAACCCATTCTAAACATCCAATAGGCTTCCTGTTGGCATAATTTTTTATATCGGTCCCCTCCCCTGTTGGTTGGTGGAATATGTTCTACTCCAACCAACCTAAGGCAGTTGGGATTACCGTGATGGAACTCATAAAAATGTTGGGAGACACTATGAGATGTCAGTCTCTTGATAATGTTCCTTCGATGTTCAAGAAACCTTATTTTTAACTTTCTGGTAGTACGTCCCACATATTTCAGTCCACATTCACATGAAAGGATGTATATAACATAGGAAGAATTACAGTTGATGAAGTGTTTAATTTCATATAGTGTCTCACTATTTTCGGTTTTGATGAATTTAGTTCTATTATCTACATGGTTACAAGTAATGCATCTCGTTGCTCCACACTTAAAAAATCCTTTAGTTTTAGATGGAAGCCAGGAGTCTAATTGGACCATGGGTTTCGGGTCTAATTTCAGAAAGCTTGGCGCTAATGTATTCCGAAGTGATCTATTCTTACGAAAAATGAAGACTGGGTCAACTGGTAATATAGGAGCTATTAGATAATCCTGTTTGAGTATGTTGTGATTTTTTCTTATAATCTGTTTAATTTTGGTGCAATGATTATTGTAGGTGGATATAAAAGCTATTGGTTTTTCTTCTTCTAGTGTATTGGCTCTTGTCTTCTTTTGGGATAATAGTGTGTTTCTATCTATTTTCTTGACCTCCTCAAGTGCCTTGTTTAGAAGTGCTTCGGGATAACCTCTCTGTTTGAATGATTTTAGCATCTCTAATGCTTGAGTTTCAAAGGATACTATGTCAGAACAATTGTGTCTAAGGCGTATGAACTGTCCCCTAGGAATGTTCCTCTTCCAGGGGGGGTAGTGGGCACTTGAGTAGTGCAAGTATGCATTAGTGCCCACTTCCTTGGCATAGTTGGTGGTACATATTTTGCCATCTTTAACTTCTAAAGACACATCCAGAAAATTAATAAGTTGTGAGTGATATTGGTGAGTGAAAACTAAGTCATAAGTGTTAGAATTAAGAGTGTCAACAAATAATTGTGCCGAATGTGAATCCCCATCCCAAATGATGAATAGATCGTCAATGTATCTGCCATACAGGACCAGGCCCGCCCCCCAGTCGCCCCCCCAAAATGAGATGTTCCTCCAAATCGCCCACATAGAGGTTGGCGTAACTGGGGGTGAACCTGGTCCCCATGGCAGTACCCTTGACTTGTAGATAATAGGATTGTAAGAATAAGAAGTAATTGTGACGCAAAATAAAGGAAATAGAATCTATAATGAATTTCCTGTGAATCACACTCAGGTCCCCATCTTGATTAAGTCGTTCAGATATAGTGGATAAACCTTTTTCATGTGGTATATTTGAATATAAGCTTTGGACATCCAAAGTAAGAAATGCATATGAGCTTTGCCACTTCACATCTTTAATAAGGGATAGGAAATGGGTAGTATCTTTAATGTGGGATCTGAGTGTAGATACACGAGGTTGTAAATAGGAGTCTACATAAAAAGAAAGATTGGAAGTGAGGGAGTGGATACCAGAAATGATAGGTCGCCCAGGGGGTGAAGTGAGGGATTTATGTATTTTGGGTAGGTGATAATAAACAGGAGTGACAGGATGTGCTGGATAAAGGAAGTGATGTTCTTCTCTGGAGATGACTTCAGCGTCCAGGGCCCCCCCCTAGAAGAGTCGCAAGCTCCCGGAGAAAGTCTTGTGTAGGATCGCTAGTCAATTTAGTATAAATCTCCGAATTTTCTAGCTGTCTCATAGCCTCCAATATATAGTCGTCCTTATTCTGTATAACTAGCCCACCCCCCTTGTCTGCTTCCTTAATAATTATAGATTTATCTTTTGTTAGAATATTTATAGCCCTCTTCTCTTGTCTGGACAGGTTAGATTTGCTTTTTTGGGAATAGAGATCAATACCTGTACACATTGTTTTGAAGTCGTCTAAGGTAACTTTATAAAAAGTTTCTATACTAGAACCCTTAGATTTTATTGGAAAAAATTTCGACTTCTGTTTGAAGTTCTTTCTAGATATATCGAACAATTTCTCTGTCTTTGTGGCTGTGGAATTAGCCACACCACCTAATTCTTCCAATATATCCAGAGCTAATTGGTCCTCCTGATCAAGTACTATGGGAAGGGCCTCTTCATTCTTGCGTTTCATATATTGTTTGGCAAAGTATCTTTTAAGACACAGTGTTCTAATGTATCTATTGAGTTCCACAAACAGGGTAAAGATATTGGGTGGAGCAGATGGAGAGAATTTGAGGCCTTTATTTAGGAGGGCAGTTTCTGAATCTGTGAGTACTCTTGATGATAGGTTAAAAATAGGTGTGGTCTTAGTCACCTTGTTTTTGATCCTATTTAATTTCTTGTGTTTTTCTTTCTTGCCCCCTCTTCTCCCTCTGAATCTGTACTTCTTCTGCCTCTTTTTGATGTTGTTTGGTATTCGTTTGTATGGGATATTTGGTCCCAATGTAGTTTGTTTGGACGTTTGTCCAAAAAAACTTCTGAAGTATTTTCTGTCTGTCGGACTTTCAAATCTCTCTCTTTAGGTCTTGCCCCCCTATTCTGAGTATCATAAAGTGATTTATCTCGTGTCCTAGGTGACAGTGAGTGAGAATATGTAGAGTGTAATGTATGTGCTTCTTCATTTTCTTTAGCTCTCCTAGGGGGTGGTGAATTGTTGGACCAATGGTGTCTGGTGTTACCTCCCTCTCTATGCTGGGTATAATTGGATTGCCTGTATGGGGATTGATATGTTTTTCTAGTGGAGAAGTTTCTACCTCTAGTTGATGTGGATTTATTATATGGTCGACCTCGAGTTTTTTCATATGGTCTCCCTCTTTGTTCCATCTGTTCCTCCCTACTCTTTATTTTGTATGTTCTCACTGTTCCTTTCCTATAGTCATCAAAATCACGTCTAAATTTTTTACATTTAGTGTCTAGGATTGTCTGTTCGAATTTGTCTATTTTTTCCGTAGTAATCCTGTCTCTTTCTTTAAATTCTGATGTGTTAGCATGGGGTTCGAGTTTCTTCTTAACTTCCTCAATTTCTTGTTCTAGTTGTTTGGCCTTTTCTATTCTATATTTGATAACCAACTCCATTAGGGTAAAAGAACATTTATCAAGAGTGTTCTCCCATTGTTCCTGAAATACTATGTTCTCTTGGAAGATAGAGGGTTTGAAAAGTCTGAGTCCCCTCGGAATCATTTTTTTATCTATGTATTTTTGTAAGTTTACACCGTCTAACCATTGCTTCATCTCGGATTTTAGTAGGTTTTCTAGTTTATAGAATTCCTCCGTTAATCTGAAGTATGACTCAGACTTTTCACCTCTATCCTCATTTCCCGTATCCCATCTCGAAAAGTAGGTCTGTCTTCTATTTGCTCTTTCATCAAATTTGGTGAAGTAGCTCATAGCTTAGCAGCCCGAGGGTGACTATGTGTGTATGCAGAGAAATAGATACCCTAGGGTGCTCGGGCGCTTTAGATAGGAGATGCTTCACCAAGCGGCAGTCTCTAAATAAGGGAAGTCACTCCCATTTACAGTACAGAAAAAAAGGGTGGGGTGAGACCGCGCTGAATTTGATGCATACAACAAGTGATGTAAATAAAAACACAATTTATTCCTAAAATAAATGCAATAGGTAACAATTAAAAACTAGGTACATATAGGATGATTACATGTCAAATGCAGTTAGTATATGATATAAAATTCATGTGACACTTCGATAGGGTTGCCCAATACGCCAGGAGGTGATATTTAAAATAGGAGGTTTTAGGGTGACCGTTCCGGATTGTTTTCCCCTACAAGTTTTTAGTCCAGCATAAACAACAGTCTCAAAGATAAGCAGTAACCAATGGATTGGCAGTTTACCGTTAGAGGGTAGTGTGCTCCAGATTCTTTTTGATGGAGAGCTCCTCATGCAATACGGTTGACACAGTCCTTTTGTGCGGCTATTGCTATTTATAGTCTCAGAGTTTGGCTGAATCGTCTGGACGAAGTTTGGGGGATGGTTCGGTCCTCCTTCAGAACAGCTCCTGGCGGGGGTCCCTGGCACACCTGACGCGTTTCGCTGCAGTCAGCTTGCAGCTTTATCAAAGGTATCCATAGTTGAGACATGTGGGGTTTATATACCCCTTCCAATATGGTGGCTAATTAGCCCTTAGCAGCACCTGATTGCATGATTACATAATCACTTAAAATATGTTTAAAACTAAAACAAACTTGCATGGAAGACAGACCTACTTTGGATGTGATTTCAGGAACAATGGGAGAACACTCTTGATAAATGTTCTTTTACCCTAATGGAGTTGGTTATCAAATATAGAATAGAAAAGGCCAAACAACTAGAACAAGAAATTGAGGAAGTTAAGAAGAGACTCGAACCCCATGCTAACACATCAGAATTTAAAGAAAGAGACAGGATTACTACGGAAAAAATAGACAAATTCGAACAGACAATCCTAGACACTAAATGTAAAAAATTTAGACGTGATTTTGATGACTATAGGAAAGGAACAGTGAGAACATACAAAATAAAGAGTAGGGAGGAACAGATGGAACAAAGAGGGAGACCATATGAAAAAACTCGAGGTCGACCATTTAATAAATCCACATCAACTAGAGGTAGAAACTTCTCCACTAGAAAAACATATCAATCCCCATACAGGCAATCCAATTATACCCAGCATAGAGAGGGAGGTAACACCAGACACCATTGGTCCAACAATTCACCACCCCCTAGGAGAGCTAAAGAAAATGAAGAAGCACATACATTACACTCTACATATTCTCACTCACTGTCACCTAGGACACGAGATAAATCACTTTATGATACTCAGAATAGGGGGGCAAGACCTAAAGAGAGAGATTTGAAAGTCCGACAGACAGAAAACACTTCAGAAGTTTTTTTGGACAAACGTCCAAACAAACTACATTGGGACCAAATATCCCATACAAACGAATACCAAACAACATCAAAAAGAGGCAGAAGAAGTACAGATTCAGAGGGAGAAGAGGGGGCAAGAAAGAAAAACACAAGAAATTAAATAGGATCAAAAACAAGGTGACTAAGACCACACCTATTTTTAACCTATCATCAAGAGTACTCACAGATTCAGAAACTGCCCTCCTAAATAAAGGCCTCAAATTCTCTCCATCTGCTCCACCCAATATCTTTACCCTGTTTGTGGAACTCAATAGATACATTAGAACACTGTGTCGTAAAAGATACTTTGCCAAACAATATATGAAATGCAAGAATGAAGAGGCCCTTCCCATAGTACTTGATCAGGAGGACCAATTAGCTCTGGATATATTGGAAGAATTAGGTGGTGTGGCTAATTCCACAGCCACAAAGACAGAGAAATTGTTCGATATATCTAGAAAGAACTTCAAACAGAAGTCGGAATTTTTTCCAATAAAATCTAAGGGTTCTAGTATAGAAACTTTTTATAAAGTTACCTTAGACGACTTCAAAACAATGTGTACAGGTATTGATCTCTATTCCCAAAAAAGCAAATCTAACTTGTCCAGACAAGAGAAGAGGGCTATAAATATTCTAACAAAAGATAAATCTATAATTATTAAGGAAGCAGACAAGGGGGGTGGGCTAGTTATACAGAATAAGGACGACTATATATTGGAGGCTATGAGACAGCTAGAAAATTCGGAGTTTTATACTAAATTGACTAGCGATCCTACACAAGACTTTCTCCGGGAGCATGCGACTCTTCTAGGGGGGGCCCTGGACGCTGAAGTCATCTCCAGAGAAGAACATCACTTCCTTTATCCAGCACATCCTGTCACTCCTGTTTATTATCACCTACCCAAAATACATAAATCCCTCACTTCACCCCCTGGGCGACCTATCATTTCTGGTATCCACTCCCTCTCTTCCAATCTTTCTTTTTATGTAGACTCCTATTTACAACCTCGTGTATCTACACTCAGATCCCACATTAAAGATACTACCCATTTCCTATCCCTTATTAAAGATGTGAAGTGGCAAAGCTCATATGCATTTCTTACTTTGGATGTCCAAAGCTTATATTCAAATATACCACATGAAAAAGGTTTATCCACTATATCTGAACGACTTAATCAAGATGGGGACCTGAGTGTGATTCACAGGAAATTCATTATAGATTCTATTTCCTTTATTTTGCGTCACAATTACTTCTTATTCTTACAATCCTATTATCTACAAGTCAAGGGTACTGCCATGGGGACCAGGTTCGCCCCCAGTTACGCCAACCTCTATGTGGGCGATTTGGAGGAACATCTCATTTTGGGGGGGCGACTGGGGGGCGGGCCTGGTCCTGTATGGCAGATACATTGACGATCTATTCATCATTTGGGATGGGGATTCACATTCGGCACAATTATTTGTTTGACACTCTTAATTCTAACACTTATGACTTCGTTTTCACTCACCAATATCACTCACAACGTATTAATTTTCTGGATGTGTCTTTAGAAGTTAAAGATGGCAAAATATGTACCACCAACTATGCCAAGGAAGTGGGCACTAATGCATACTTGCACTACTCAAGTGCCCACTACCCCCCCTGGAAGAGGAACATTCCTAGGGGACAGTTCATACGCCTTAGAAGCAATTGTTCGGACATAGTATCCTTTGAAACTCAAGCATTAGAGATGCTAAAATCATTCAAACAGAGAGGTTATCCCGAAGCACTTCTAAACATGGCACTTGAGGAGGTCAAGAAAATAGATAGAAACACACTATTATCCCAAAAGAAGACAAGAGCCAATACACTAGAAGAAGAAAAACCAATAGCTTTTATATCCACCTACAATAATCATTGCACCAAAATTAAACAGATTATAAGAAAAAATCACAACATACTCAAACAGGATTATCTAATAGCTCCTATATTACCAGTTGACCCAGTCTTCATTTTTCGTAAGAATAGATCACTTCGGAATACATTAGCGCCAAGCTTTCTGAAATTAGACCCGAAACCCATGGTCCAATTAGACTCCTGGCTTCCATCTAAAACTAAAGGATTTTTTAAGTGTGGAGCAACGAGATGCATTACTTGTAACCATGTAGATAATAGAACTAAATTCATCAAAACTGAAAATAGTGAGACACTATATGAAATTAAACACTTCATCAACTGTAATTCTTCCTATGTTATATACATCCTTTCATGTGAATGTGGACTGAAATATGTGGGACGTACTACCAGAAAGTTAAAAATAAGGTTTCTTGAACATCGAAGGAACATTATCAAGAGACTGACATCTCATAGTGTCTCCCAACATTTTTATGAGTTCCATCACGGTAATCCCAACTGCCTTAGGTTGGTTGGAGTAGAACATATTCCACCAACCAACAGGGGAGGGGACCGATATAAAAAATTATGCCAACAGGAAGCCTATTGGATGTTTAGAATGGGTTCAATATATCCAGGGGGCCTCAACGAGGCTGTAGAACTAAATACTATAATATAATATGTATACCAACTAATCCCCTCTTGCCCTACTACACCCTTACTATGTATAGGTTACATAATACCCTCACAATTGGGTCACCTCTACATGTAAATAAGTGGACTTCGGAGGGACTAGTGGAACACCTTATCAGTGCTCTACTGATCCCCCTGAACCCCATTATCATTAAATTATGTATGGGGATTTATGTATAATCTCCCCACTGTCACATCCCTCATGATGATATTTAAGTAAAAGTAACATACTGAACTTTAAACGAATATGTAGAATTATACCTCTTTTGTTTTCCAGGGAATCTATCCCCCGACTCTCCTATATCTAACAATAATAAATGTAACATCACTGTAGTTACCAGACGTGCGGTCTATTACTCAAAATCCGAATCTCTCCCATTTAAGTCTGACATTGTATTGCTTTGGTTTATGTTTTAAAAAAAAACTTTTTAATTTCCTGAACAGGCATTGTTCCGTTTCTTTAAAACACCTAACCAGCTTATAGGCTGGTTGGCGGAAGTGCCTTAATATCCACACATTGGCGGGCGGAAGCGCTACACACGATGATCCTAAAAAAAGTCACGTGTGCTAACGCGGTCACGTGTTCCGCAATTCATCGACCAAGGCGGAAGTGCCGCTATGATCCACGGCCCCCACAGCTGATACTCCCTACAGACAGCTGCCTTACTAGGTTGCTTAGCAACCGCTCCCCCTCCGCAAAGCGGAAGTATACCATATATGTTCCGATCACGTGACATGTGGGTCACGTGATCGGAAACCTCATCAGGAAATACGAAAACTTATGTACTGTCCTATATTATGTCCCCCACCAATAACAAATGAACACAAGGCTGTAACTATGGCAACACTGGCCACAACAAATTCATTCATTGGCTACAGTGTTTTGCCTATCTATACTCATCAACATAAAGTCTATAAATTTACTGGTTTTTATTATTGAATTGTATAAGAATTTGTTTTATCTCATACACACTTCATCCCATCCAAAGTAGGTCTGTCTTCCATGCAAGTTTGTTTTAGTTTTAAACATATTTTAAGTGATTATGTAATCATGCAATCAGGTGCTGCTAAGGGCTAATTAGCCACCATATTGGAAGGGGTATATAAACCCCACATGTCTCAACTATGGATACCTTTGATAAAGCTGCAAGCTGACTGCAGCGAAACGCATCAGGTGTGCCAGGGACCCCCGCCAGGAGCTGTTCTGAAGGAGGACCGAACCATCCACCAAACTTCGTCCAGACGATTCACCCAAACTCTGAGACTATAAATAGCAATAGCCGCACAAAAGGACTGTGTCAACCGTATTGCATGAGGAGCTCTCCATCAAAAAGAATCTGGAGCACACTACCCTCTAACGGTAAACTGCCAATCCATTGGCTACTGCTTATCTTTGAGACTGTTGTTTATGCTGGACTAAAAACTTGTAGGGGAAAACAATCCGGAACGGTCACCCTAAAACCTCCTATTTTAAATATCACCTCCTGGCGTATTGGGCAACCCTATCGAAGTGTCACATGAATTTTATATCTTATACTAACTGCCTTTGACATGTAATCGTCCTATATGTACCTAGTTTTTAATTGTTACCTATTGCATTTATTTTAGGAATAAATTGTGTTTTTATTTACATCACTTGTTGTATGCATCAAATTCAGCGCGGTCTCACCCCACCCTTTTTTTCTGTACTGTAAACGGGAGTGACTTCCCTTATTTAGAGACTGCCGCTTGGTGAAGCATCTCCTATCTAAAGCGCCCGAGCACCCTAGGGTATCTATTTCTCTGCATACACACATAGTCACCCTCGGGCTGCTAAGCTATGAGCTGCTTCACCAAATTTGATGAAAGAGCAAATAGAAGACAGACCTACTTTTCGAGATGGGATACGGGAAATGAGGATAGAGGTGAAAAGTCTGAGTCATACTTTAGATTAACGGAGGAATTCTATAAACTAGAAAACCTACTAAAATCCGAGATGAAGCAATGGTTAGACGGTGTAAACTTACAAAAATACATAGATAAAAAAATGATTCCGAGGGGACTCAGACTTTTCAAACCCTCTATCTTCCAAGAGAACATAGTATTTCAGGAACAATGGGAGAACACTCTTGATAAATGTTCTTTTACCCTAATGGAGTTGGTTATCAAATATAGAATAGAAAAGGCCAATCAACTAGAACAAGAAATTGAGGAAGTTAAGAAGAGACTCGAACCCCATGCTAACACATCAGAATTTAAAGAAAGAGACAGGATTACTACGGAAAAAATAGACAAATTCGAACAGACAATCCTAGACACTAAATGTAAAAAATTTAGACGTGATTTTGATGACTATAGGAAAGGAACAGTGAGAACATACAAAATAAAGAGTAGGGAGGAACAGATGGAACAAAGAGGGAGACCATATGAAAAAACTCGAGGTCGACCATATAATAAATCCACATCAACTAGAGGTAGAAACTTCTCCACTAGAAAAACATATCAATCCCCATACAGGCAATCCAATTATACCCAGCATAGAGAGGGAGGTAACACCAGACACCATTGGTCCAACAATTCACAACCCCCTAGGAGAGCTAAAGAAAATGAAGAAGCACATACATTACACTCTACATATTCTCACTCACTGTCACCTAGGACACGAGATAAATCACTTTATGATACTCAGAATAGGGGGGCAAGACCTAAAGAGAGAGATTTGAAAGTCCGACAGACAGAAAACACTTCAGAAGTTTTTTTGGACAAACGTCCAAACAAACTACATTGGGACCAAATATCCCATACAAACGAATACCAAACAACATCAAAAAGAGGCAGAAGAAGTACAGATTCAGAGGGAGAAGAGGGGGCAAGAAAGAAAAACACAAGAAATTAAATAGGATCAAAAACAAGGTGACTAAGACCACACCTATTTTTAACCTATCATCAAGAGTACTCACAGATTCAGAAACTGCCCTCCTAAATAAAGGCCTCAAATTCTCTCCATCTGCTCCACCCAATATCTTTACCCTGTTTGTGGAACTCAATAGATACATTAGAACACTGTGTCGTAAAAGATACTTTGCCAAACAATATATGAAACGCAAGAATGAAGAGGCCCTTCCCATAGTACTTGATCAGGAGGACCAATTAGCTCTGGATATATTGGAAGAATTAGGTGGTGTGGCTAATTCCACAGCCACAAAGACAGAGAAATTGTTCGATATATCTAGAAAGAACTTCAAACAGAAGTCGGAATTTTTTCCAATAAAATCTAAGGGTTCTAGTATAGAAACTTTTTATAAAGTTACCTTAGACAACTTCAAAACAATGTGTACAGGTATTGATCTCTATTCCCAAAAAAGCAAATCTAACCTGTCCAGACAAGAGAAGAGGGCTATAAATATTCTAACAAAAGATAAATCTATAATTATTAAGGAAGCAGACAAGGGGGGTGGGCTAGTTATACAGAATAAGGACGACTATATATTGGAGGCTATGAGACAGCTAGAAAATTCGGAGTTTTATACTAAATTGACTAGCGATCCTACACAAGACTTTCTCCGGGAGCTTGCGACTCTTCTAGGGGGGGCCCTGGACGCTGAAGTCATCTCTAGAGAAGAACATTGCTTCCTTTATCCAGCACATCCTGTCACTCCTGTTTATTATCACCTACCCAAAATACATAAATCCCTCACTTCACCCCCTGGGCGACCTATCATTTCTGGTATCCACTCCCTCACTTCCAATCTTTCTTTTTATGTAGACTCCTATTTACAACCTCGTGTATCTACACTCAGATCCCACATTAAAGATACTACCCATTTCCTATCCCTTATTAAAGATGTGAAGTGGCAAAGCTCATATGCATTTCTTACTTTGGATGTCCAAAGCTTATATTCAAATATACCACATGAAAAAGGTTTATCCACTATATCTGAACGACTTAATCAAGATGGGGACCTGAGTGTGATTCACAGGAAATTCATTATAGATTCTATTTCCTTTATTTTGCGTCACAATTACTTCTTATTCTTACAATCCTATTATCTACAAGTCAAGGGTACTGCCATGGGGACCAGGTTCGCCCCCAGTTACGCCAACCTCTATGTGGGCGATTTGGAGGAACATCTCATTTGGGGGGGCGACTGGGGGGCGGGCCTGGTCCTGTATGGCAGATACATTGACGATCTATTCATCATTTGGGATGGGGATTCACATTCGGCACAATTATTTGTTGACACTCTTAATTCTAACACTTATGACTTAGTTTTCACTCACCAATATCACTCACAACTTATTAATTTTCTGGATGTGTCTTTAGAAGTTAAAGATGGCAAAATATGTACCACCAACTATGCCAAGGAAGTGGGCACTAATGCATACTTGCACTACTCAAGTGCCAACTACCCCCCCTGGAAGAGGAACATTCCTAGGGGACAGTTCATACGCCTTAGACGCAATTGTTCTGACATAGTATCCTTTGAAACTCAAGCATTAGAGATGCTAAAATCATTCAAACAGAGAGGTTATCCCGAAGCACTTCTAAACAAGGCACTTGAGGAGGTCAAGAAAATAGATAGAAACACACTATTATCCCAAAAGAAGACAAGAGCCAATACACTAGAAGAAGAAAAACCAATAGCTTTTATATCCACCTACAATAATCATTGCACCAAAATTAAACAGATTATAAGAAAAAATCACAACATACTCAAACAGGATTATCTAATAGCTCCTATATTACCAGTTGACCCAGTCTTCATTTTTCGTAAGAATAGATCACTTCGGAATACATTAGCGCCAAGCTTTCTGAAATTAGACCCGAAACCCATGGTCCAATTAGACTCCTGGCTTCCATCTAAAACTAAAGGATTTTTTAAGTGTGGAGCAACGAGATGCATTACTTGTAACCATGTAGATAATAGAACTAAATTCATCAAAACCGAAAATAGTGAGACACTATATGAAATTAAACACTTCATCAACTGTAATTCTTCCTATGTTATATACATCCTTTCATGTGAATGTGGACTGAAATATGTGGGACGTACTACCAGAAAGTTAAAAATAAGGTTTCTTGAACATCGAAGGAACATTATCAAGAGACTGACATCTCATAGTGTCTCCCAACATTTTTATGAGTTCCATCACGGTAATCCCAACTGCCTTAGGTTGGTTGGAGTAGAACATATTCCACCAACCAACAGGGGAGGGGACCGATATAAAAAATTATGCCAACAGGAAGCCTATTGGATGTTTAGAATGGGTTCAATATATCCAGGGGGCCTCAACGAGGCTGTAGAACTAAATACTATAATATAATATGTATACCAACTAATCCCCTCTTGCCCTACTACACCCTTACTATGTATAGGTTACATAATACCCTCACAATTGGGTCACCTCTACATGTAAATAAGTGGACTTCGGAGGGACTAGTGGAACACCTTATCGGTGCTCTACTGATCCCCCTGAACCCCATTATCATTAAATTATGTATGGGGATTTATGTATAATCTCTCCACTGTCACATCCCTCATGATGATATTTAAGTAAAAGTAACATACTGAACTTTAAACGAATATGTAGAATTATACCTCTTTTGTTTTCCAGGGAATCTATCCCCCGACTCTCCTATATCTAACAATAATAAATGTAACATCACTGTAGTTACCAGACGTGCGGTCTATTACTCAAAATCCGAATCTCTCCCATTTAAGTCTGACATTGTATTGTTTTGGTTTATGTTTTAAAAAAAACTTTTTAATTTCCTGAACAGGCATTGTTCCGTTTCTTTAAAACACCTAACCAGCTTATAGGCTGGTTGGCAGAAGTGCCTTAATATCCACACATTGGCGGGCGGAAGCGCTACACACGATGATCCTAAAAAAAGTCACGTGTGCTAACGCGGTCACGTGTTCCGCAATTCATCGACCAAGGCGGAAGTGCCGCTATGATCCACGGCCCCCACAGCTGATACTCCCTACAGACAGCTGCCTTACTAGGTTGCTTAGCAACCGCTCCCCCTCCGCAAAGCGGAAGTATACCATATATGTTCCGATCACGTGACATGTGGGTCACGTGATCGGAAACCTCATCAGGAAATACGAAAACTTATGTACTGTCCTATATTATGTCCCCCACCAATAACAAATGAACACAAGGCTGTAACTATGGCAACACTGGCCACAACAAATTCATTCATTGGCTACAGTGTTTTGCCTATCTATACTCATCAACATAAAGTCTATAAATTTACTGGTTTTTATTATTGAATTGTATAAGAATTTGTTTTATCTCATACACACTTCATCCCATCCAAAGTAGGTCTGTCTTCCATGCAAGTTTGTTTTAGTTTTAAACATATTTTAAGTGATTATGTAATCATGCAATCAGGTGCTGCTAAGGGCTAATTAGCCACCATATTGGAAGGGGTATATAAACCCCACATGTCTCAACTATGGATACCTTTGATAAAGCTGCAAGCTGACTGCAGCGAAACGCGTCAGGTGTGCCAGGGACCCCCGCCAGGAGCTGTTCTGAAGGAGGACCGAACCATCCCCCAAACTTCGTCCAGACGATTCACCCAAACTCTGAGACTATAAATAGCAATAGCCGCACAAAAGGACTGTGTCAACCGTATTGCATGAGGAGCTCTCCATCAAAAAGAATCTGGAGCACACTACCCTCTAACGGTAAACTGCCAATCCATTTGGCTACTGCTTATCTTTGAGACTGTTGTTTATGCTGGACTAAAAACTTGTAGGGGAAAACAATCCGGAACGGTCACCCTAAAACCTCCTATTTTAAATATCTCCTCCTGGCGTATTGGGCAACCCTATCGAAGTGTCACATGAATTTTATATCATATACTAACTGCATTTGACATGTAATCGTCCTATATGTACCTAGTTTTTAATTGTTACCTATTGCATTTATTTTAGGAATAAATTGTGTTTTTATTTACATCACTTGTTGTATGCATCAAATTCAGCGCGGTCTCACCCCACCCTTTTTTTCTTGCCTGGGAGAGGGTCTCATCAGTCTGCAGGCATGCTGGCTTGCAAAGCATCTCCACTCTGCGGAAAAGTTGAGCTGGCGTATTGTTTGCTGCTGTGATCTCATTTGACAGGAACTGTGATTTCTTACGAGTGATTGTCGATTGACACATGTGGTTGGTTTGTTTATTCTTGAAGTCCTTCTACAGAGTGTGGTACTCGTTTATTGCTGCAACCACATCAGGAGCAGTTGCAGGCTGAACAGCCATGGTCGCAAAGTGGCAAGTTCCTGTGGGTGTTTTTTCTATTTTTGCAGATGGCAATTACTCAACAAAATCTACAATTAGTTCTGCAAGTCTATTTCCTGGTGTACAATATCTTGTAGAGCAGAAAAGCCAAGGGTATGGGACAGTCCTGTGAAGAGAAACATTTCTGTAAGCATCACAGTAATGGAGAATATGTGTTACTCAAACTTCCTGCCTGGAGCTTTCTTTGCATTGGATTGGAACATAAGGAATGTACAAGAACATTATTGTACTTTATTTCTACTGAGATTCACCTGCTACATCTCATCCTTTTCAGCTTCCTGGGTGCAGGATGTTTAAATGTAAAACACTATACAGTATATACCGTATATACTCGAGTATAAGTCAACCCGAATATAAGCCGAGGCACCTAATTCTACCACAAAAACCTGGGAAAACTTATTGACTCGAGTATAAGCCTAGGGTGGGAAATGCAGCTCTAGCCGTACACAGCCCTCAGTGCCAGATATGCCCTCATACTGCCAGATATGCCCCCACAGTGCCAGATATGCCCTCATACTGCCAGATATGCCCCACAGTGCCTGATGTGCCAGATATGCCCTCATGCTGCCAAATATGCCCCACAGTGCCAGATGTGCCAAATATGCCCTCATGCTGCCAAATATGCCCCACAGTGCCAGATGTGCCAGATATGCATTAATGCTGCCAAATATGCCCCACAGTGCCAGATGTGCCAGATATGCCCTCATGCTGCCAGATATGCCCCTCATGCTGCCACATATGCCCCACAGTGCCAGATGTGCCAGATATGCCCTCATGCTGCCAGATATGCCCTCATGCTGCCAGATATGCCCCTCATGCTGCCACATATGCCCCACAGTGCCAGATGTGCCAGATATGCCCTCATGCTGCCAGATATGCCCCTCATGCTGCCAGATATGCCCCACAGTGCCAGATATGCCCTCATGCTGCCAGATATGCCCCTCATGCTGCCAGATATGCCCCTCATGCTGCCACATATGCCCCCTCCCCCAGTGCCTGTTACTTACCCCTCCGTCGATCCCGCGCTGTCTTCTGAAGGAGGGACACGGAGCGCACAGCGTGCATCTCTCCTGTGTCCCTCCTGCATCTCCGGCGGCCGTGGCGGGTCTATTAAAGGAAGTGTCGGTTCGTGATCAGAGGTCACGAACGGGTACTTCCTTTAATAGACCCGCCGCTGCCGCCGGAGATGCAGGAGGGACACAGGAGAGGCGCGCGCTGTGCGCTCCGTGTCCCTCCTTCACACTGCTCTGCCTGTCACACTGCACTGCCACTGACTCGAGTATAAGCCGAGGTGGCTTTTTCAGCACAAAAAAAAGTGCTGAAAAAGTCGGCTTATACTCGAGTATATACGGTATATATATATATATATATATATATATATATTTATTTCTAGGAATAAAACATAATGGAAAAGGTGCTCATAGTGCAGACTGTTTATTCAATTTAAATTGAATAAACAGTCTGCACTATGAGCGCCTTTTTTCATTATGTTTTATTCCTAGAAATCAATCCTGCTCCAGGAGTCCGGAGCCTTCATTGGGAAAGTGCTGCTGTATTTATCCTATACCTGTGCTACAACTCAGAGGTTTCTGGTGCTTGTAATTTTCTCTACTGTTGAGAGAAAAAGGACACACCTTCTAATCGAACTGATATATATATATATATATATATATATTTATATATTTATTTGAGATAAGCGGGTTTGGTTCCCCGAGAACCGAACCCTACCAGACTTCACTGCCCGAGCCCAGATCAGAGTAAGGCTCTGGTTTTCCCGCATGACTTGGAAACCAGAATGAGGCAAAACATCATCATCCCGTTGTCGGATTCTCGCGGGATTTGGATTCCATATAAGGAGCTGAGCATCGCCGCCATTTTCACTCCGGCATTGGAGAGTGTAGAGAGAGGATGTGTCTCCATCCTCAGTGTACTGCATCAGTACAGTGGTAGTGTCTTGTGCTGCATCAGTCCAGTCACAGTGGTGGTGTCCTCTGTTGCCATATGTCCAGTGCTGCTGTACAAGTCCAGTCCAGTGGTGCTGTGTTGTGCTGCATCAGTCCAGTGGTGGTGTCCTTGTGCTGCATCAGTCCAGTCAGAGTGGTGATGTCCTCTGCTGCCATATGTCCAGTGCTGCTGTATAAGTCCAGTCCAATAGTGCTGTATTGTGTTGCATCAGTACAGTGGTGGTGTCCTTGTGCTGCATCAGTCCAGTCACAGTGGTGATGTCCTCTGCTGCCATATGTCCAGTGCTGCTGTATAAGTCCAGTCCAATAGTGCTGTATTGTGTTGCATCAGTACAGTGGTGGTGTATTGTGCTGCATCAGTCCAGTCACAGTGGAGATGTCCTCTGCTGCCATATGTCCAGTACTGCTGTATAAATCCAGTCCAGTGGTGCTGTGTTGTGCTGCATCAGTACAGTGGTGGTGTATTGTGCTGCATCAGTCCAGTCACAGTGGAGATGTCCTCTGCTGCCATATGTCCAGTGCTGCTGTAAAAAGTCCAGTCAATTGCAGTGGTGCTGTGTTGTCCTGCATCAGTACAGTGGTTGTATCTTGTGCTGCATCAGTCCAGTCACAGTGGTGGTGTCCTCTGCTGCCATGTGTCCAGTGCTGCTGTATACATCCAATCGATTGCAGTGGTGCTGTGTTAATCTGCATCAGTCCAGTGGTGGTGTCCCTGTGCTGCTGTCTATCTCCAGTGGTACTGCCATATAAATCCAGTGATACAGCCATATATGTCCAGTGGTACTGCCATATAATTCCAGTAATACTGCCGTATATGTCCAGTGGTACTGCCGTATAAATCCAGTAATACTGGCATATAAATCCAGTCCAGTGATACTGCCGTATATGTCCAGTGGTACTGCCATATAAATCAATTGGTACTGGCATATAAATCCAGTCCAGTGATACTGCCGTATATGTCCAGTGGTACTGCCATATAATTCCAATGGTACTGCTGTATAATTCCAGTGGTACTGGTGTATAATTCCAGTGGTACTGGCAAATAAATCCAGTCCTGCCGTATATGTCCAGTGGTACTGCCATATAATTCCAGTGATACTGCCGTATACAGTATGTCCAGTGGTCATGCCGTATAAGTCCAGTGGTACTTGTGTACAAATTCAGTCCAGTGATACTGCCATATATGTCCAGTGGTAGTGCTGTATAATTCCAGTGATGCTGCCGTATAATTCCAGTGGTACTGGTGTATAAATCCAGTGGTACTGCCGCATAAATCCAGTACAGTGATACTGATGTATATGTCCAGTGGTACTGCTATATAATTCCAGTGATACTGCCGTATACATCCAGTGATACTGCCGTATAACTCCACTGGTACTGGTGTAAATCCAGTCCAGTGATACTGCCAAATATGTCCAGTGAGACTGCCGTATATGTCCAGCGGTACTGCCGTATAAATCCAGCGATACTGTTGTATATGTCCAGTGGTACTGCCATATACTTCCAGTGATACTGCCGTATATGTCCAGTGGTACTGCTATATAATTCCAGCGATACTGCTGTATATGTCCAGTGTTACTGCCATATAAATCCAGTGGTACTGCCATATAATTCCCGTGATACTGTCGTATAAATCCAGTGGTACTGGCATGTAAGTCCAGTGATTCTGCTGTATAAATCCAGTCCAGTGATACTGCCGTATAAGTCTAGTGGTACTGCTGTATAAGTCCAGTGGTACTGCCATATAATTCCAGTGGTACGGGCATATAAATTCAGTGATACTGCCATATAAATCCAGTCCAGTGGTACTGCTGTATAAGTCCAGTGGTACTGCCGTATAATTCCACTGATTCTGCTGTATAATTCCAGTGGTACTGACTTATAAGTCCAGTGATACTGCCGTATAAATCCAGTCCAGTGATACTGCCATATAAGTCCAGTGGTACTACCATATAATTCCAGTGATACTGCCATATAATTCCAGTTATCCTGCCATATAATTCCAGTGGTGCTGCCATATAAGTCCAGTGGTGCTGTCCTGTGCTGCATATTATTTACTCTAAATAAAGGGGTTATCAATACTTAATCAAAATAATTTTCACAGGGTTTGTCGTGTGTGGTGTAGAGGTACGCTCTCCTGTACCGCATATTGGTGGTCATTCCGAGTTGTTCGCTCACTAGCTGCTTTTAGCAGCATTGCAAATGCTAGGCCGCCGCCCTCTGGGAGTGTATCTTAGCATAGCAGAATAGCGAACGAAAGATTAGCAGAATTGCTACTAAAAATGTTCAAGCAGTTTCTGAGTAGCTCCAGACTTACTCCTAGATTGCAATCACCTCAGTTCGTTTAGTTCCTGGTTTGACGTCACAAACACGCCCTGCGTTCGGCCAGCCACTTCCCCATTTCTCCAGTCACTCCTGCGTTTTTACCTGGAACGCCTGCGTTTTTAGCACACTCCCTGAAAACGGCCAGTTTCCGCCCAGAAACACCCACTTTCTGTCAATCACACTACGATCACTCGAGCGAAGAAAAAACGTTGCTCGGGCTTGTGCAAATCTCCAAAGTTTTGTGTTAAATTAATGAACGCATGCGCGCTGCATACCATGTGCATGTGCATTTTCCACCTAATCTCTCCGTTGCGAAAAACGGCAACGAGCGAACAACTCGGAATGACCACCATTGTTATATAACTCAAGAAAAATAATGGAGAACAAAAATTTGGAGGATAAAATAGGGAAAGATCAAGAATCACTTCCTCCTAATGCTGAAGCTGCTGCCACTAGTCATGACATAGACGATGAAATGCCATCAACATCGTCTGCCAAGGCCGAAGCCCAATGTGATAGTAGAGAGCATGTAAATTCCAAGAAGCCAAAGTTCAGTAAAAAGACCCAAAAAAGAAATTTAAATGGTCTGAGGAGAAATGGAAACTTGCCAATATACCATTTACGACTATGTTCATAACTAGTGGTTCAGCTTCACATGACGATGGAAGCCCTCATCCTCCTGCTAGAAAAATGATAAGAGTTAAGCTGGCAAAAGCACAGCAAAGAACTGTGCATTCTAAGATGGTATCACAAATCCCCAAGGAGAGTCCAAATGTGTTGTCAGGTGCGATGCCTGACCTTTCCAACACTGGATGGGAAGAGGTGGCTCCTTCCACCATTTGCATGCTCTCTGCAAGTGCTGGAAGGAGCACCCACAGTCCAGTTTCTAATATTCAAATTGAAGATGTCAGTGTTGAAGTACACCAGGATGAGGATATGGGTGTTGCTGGCACTGAGAAAGTTGACGATGAGGATTCTGATGGGGATGTGGTTTGATTAAATCAGGCACTGGGGGAGACTCCTGTTGTTCATTGGATGAATAAGCCCACTGTGATGCCTGGGCAAAATACCTAAAAAGCCACCTCTTTGGTGTGGAATTATTTCTTCACAAATCCGGACAACAGGTGTCAAGCCATGTGTTGCCTCTGTCAATCTGTAATAAGTAGGGGTAAGGACGTTAACCACCTACAAACATCCTCCCTTGTACATCATCTGCTGCGCATTCATCAGAAGTCAGTGTCAACTTGTGAAACTTTGGGTAAGAGTGTAAGCAGTCCACTGACACCTAAATCCCTTCTTCCTCTTATACCCAAGCTCCTGCAAACCACACCACTAACTCCCACAACATCAACTTCCTCATCAGTCAGGATTGTCAGCAGTCCTGCAGGCCATGTCACTGGAATCTCCTAACCGGGATTCCTCCGGAGGATCCTTGAGTGGTACGCCTACTGCTGCTGTTGATGCTGCTGCTGTTGTTGCTGCTGGGAGTCAATCATCATTCTAGAGGGGAAGTCGGAAGACCACTTATACAATTCAATTAAGCAACTGACTGTTCAACAGTCCTTTGTGAGGACGATGAAATATGACAGCAGTCATCCTGTTGCAAAGCGGATAACTGAGGCTTTGACAGCTATGTTGGTGTAAGACGTGCGTCCAGTATCCGCCATTAGTGATGTGGGACTTATAGAATTGTTTGAGGTAGTGTGTCCCCAGTACCAAATCCCATCTAGGTTCCACTTCACTAAGCAGGCGATACCGAGAAGGTACAGAGACGTCAGAAAAAGTGTCATCCGTGTCCTAAGAAATGCAGTTGTACTCACTGTCCACTTACACACGGACATGTGGACAAGTAGAACAGGGCAGACTAAGGACTATATGACTGTGACAGCCCACTGGGTAGATGTATTGCCTCCTGCAGGAACAACAGCAGCGGCATCAGTAGCAGCATCTCGCAAGCGCCAACTCGTTCCTAGGCAGGCTAGGCTATATATAACCACTTTCCATAAGAGGCACACCGCTGACAACCTCTTACAGAAACTGAAGGACATTATCGCATAATGGCTTACCCCAATTAGACTCTCCTGGGGATTTGTGATATCGGACAATGCCACCAATATTGTGCGGGCATTACATCTGGGCAAATTCCAGCACGTCCCATGTTTTGCACATACAATTAATTTGGTGGTGCAGAATTTTTTTTTAAATGATAGGGGCATGCAGGAGATGCTGTCAGTGGCCCGAAAAATTGCGGGCCACTTTCAACATTCAGCCACAGCTTGCCGAAGACTGGAGCACCAGCAATCAATCCTGAACCTGCCCGGCCATCACCTGAAGCAAAAGGTGGTAACGAGGTGGAATTCAACACTCTATGTGCTTCAGAGGATGGAGGAGCAGAAAAAGGCCATTCAAACTTATACATCCACCTACGATGTAGGCAAAGGACGGGAATGCACCTGATCAAGCACAGTGGAGAATGATTTCCATCTTGTGCAAGGTTCTCCAACCCTTCAAACTTGCCACACGTGAAGTCAGTCCAGACACTGCCAACTTGAGTCAGGTCATTCCCCTCATCAGGCTATTGCAGAAGCAGATTGAAAAATTGAAGGAGGAGCTAAGATGGAGCGTTTCCACAAAGTATGTGGGACTTGTGGATGAAGCCCTTCATTCGCTTTGTCAGGATTCAAGGGTGGTCAATCTGTTGAAATCAGAGCACTACATTTTGGCCACCGTGCTCGATCCTAGGTTTAAAACCTACGTTGTATCTCTCTTTCTGGCAGACAAAAGTCTGCAGAGGTTCAAAGACCTGCTGGTGAGAAAATTGGCAACTCAAGCGGAACGTGACCCGTCAACAGCTCCTCCTTCATTTTCTCCCACAACTGGGGCTGCGAGGAAAAGGATAAGATTTCCTATCCCACCCGCTGGCGGTGATGCAGGGCAGTTGGGAGCGAGTGCTGACATCTGGTCCAGACTGAAGGACCTGCCAATAATTACTGACATGTCTACTGTCATTGCATATGATTCTGTCACCATTGAAAGAATGGTGGAGGATTATATGAGTGACAGCATATAAGTACGCATATCAGACCTACTTGGACAGTAGGCATGTCAGTCCGTATGTATACTGGCAGGAAAAAGAGGCAATTTGGAGGCCTTTACACAAACTGTCTTTATTTTACCTAAGTTGCTTCCCCTCCAGTGTTTACTCCGAAAGAGTGTTTAGTGCAGCCGGTAACCTTGTCAGCGATCGGCGTAGGAGGTTACTTCCACAAAATGTGGAGAAGATGATGTTCATCAAAATGAATTATAAATTCCACCGGGCAGACCTTTACCAGCAATTGTCTCCAGAAAGTACACAGGGACGTGTGATGATGGATTCCTGTGGGGAAGAATTAATACTCTGTGAGGAGGAGGATGTACACAGTGAAAGGGGTGCGGAATCGAAGGATGAGGATGAGGTCAACATCTTACCTTTGTAGGGCTAGTTTGTGCAAGGAGAGATTGAGTTCTTCTTTTTTTTGGTGGGGGCCCAAACAAACCAGTCATTTCAGCCACAGTCATGTTGCAGACCCTGTCACTGAAATAATTGGTTTGTTAAAGTGTGCATGTCCTGTTTATAAAACATAAAGAGTGGGTGGGAGAGCACAAGGACAATTCCATCTTGCACATCTTTTTCTTCTTTGCATCATGTGCTGTTTGGGGACTAGTTTTTTAAAGTGCCATCCTGTCTGACACTGCCTTACAACTCCAGGAGTACTACCGTATAAGTCCGGGGTACTGCCGTATATGTCCAGTCCAGTGGTGCTGTCTTATGCTGCATCAGTCCGGTGGTGGTGTCTTGTGCTGTATATTATTTACTCCAAATGAAAGGGTTATATACATTACTTATATTATTATCCAGGTAATTTTTACATGGTTTGCCCTGTGTGGTATAGGGGTACGCTCGCCTGTGCTGCATATTATTATAATAGCTCCAAATAAAAGGGATATTATTAGCCAAATTAATTTTACAGGCTATTCCGTGTGTGTGTATGTGGTTTAGGGGTATGCTCTCCTGTGCCACCAATATTGTGCGTGTATTACATCTGGGCAAATTCCAGCACGTCCCATGTTGTTTGTACAGCACACTTGTGTCGCTTAGCTTGGTCATACAGCTACCTCATTGCACCTCTTTTACTTCTTTGCATGATGTGCTGTTTGGGGCCTAGTTTTTTTAAGTGCCATCCTGTTTGCAACTGCAGTGCCACTCCTAGATGGGCCACTTGTGTCGCTTAGCTTAGTCATACAGCCACCTCGGTGCAACCTTTTGGCCTAAAAACAATATTATGAGCTGTGAGGCATTCAGAATAGACTGGAAATGAGTGGTAATAAATGTTATTGAGGTTAATAATACCGTAGGATCAAAATCACCCCCAAATTCTGTGATTTTAGCTGTTTTTATGTTTTTTTCAAAAATCATCCAGATCCAAAACAAAAACAAAAATACGAAAGGATGGTTTTGGCAAAACCAATCCAGATCCAATACATGAGCATGGAACCAGAATTATAATAACAATAATAATAATAATAATAATTTTATTTATATAGCGCTCTTTCTCCAATAGGACTCAAGGCGCTTAACAGATACATAGCATAATATAGTACAGAAAATAATGAAGTACATTTTCATAAAATACAGAAGCATGAAGATACTAAAAGAGACACTATGGAAATGCTTGAGTAAACAGGAAAGTCTTGAGTCTACTTTTGAAGGATTCTATAGCTGGGGCCTCTCGCACTGTGCGGGGAAGTGAGTTCCATAGAGTCGGTGCCGCATGACTAAAAGCTCGACCCCCAGATGAATTACGGTAGATTCTAGGTACTGCTAAAAGTCCTTCATCTACAGATCGCAGTAATCGAGTGGGGCAGTATGGGGTCAGAAGCTGTTTCAGGTACCTTGGGCCTTGGTCATGTAATGCTTTGAAACTCAGTAAGCCAATCTTGAAGAGGATTCGCCATCTTACAGGCAGCCAGTGAAGGGAGTAGAGGATGGGTGTTATGTGGCTAGAACGGGGCTGGTTGGTTAATAGCCTGGCAGCTGTGTTTTGCACCAGCTGTAAGCGTTGCAATTCTTTTGCTGGTAGACCAAGGTAGAGGGCATTACAGTAGTCTAATCGAGATGATACAAATGCATGTATGACTTTTAGCATATCATCTGAGGGAATTAAGTGCTTGATTCTGGCTATGTTCCTCAGGTGAAAGAATGAGGATTTGAATGTGGCTGATATCTGATGTTTAAGTGTCAAGCCATCATCCAGGACAACGCCAAGATTCCGCACATGATCACTGGTCTGTAATTCTGAATCCCCGAGTGTAAGTCCAGTTGGTTGGCTATGCTGCAGTCTTGTCCTTTGATGTTGTGGTCGTATTATAAGGACCTCTGTTTTATCCGGGTTCAGTCGCAGCCAACTGGCGCTCATCCACTCCTGTAGTTCAGCTAGACAGCCATTTAGGGTTGCTACTGGGTTATCAGTGCCCGGAGCAAAGGACAAGTACAGTTGTGTATCATCTGCATAGCAGTGGTAGACCAGGCCATGGCGCCTGATTATTTCGCCAATGGGAGCATGTATACTGCAAAAAGCATGGGGGATAGTATAGAACCTTGTGGGACACCACATGGCAATGGCACTGGTGGTGATGAATATAATCCAGATTATACTCTCTGTGACCTGCCTGTGAGAAATGTTTTGAACCAGTTTAGGACTGTGCCATCCAGACCACAGAAATGTATCAGTCGCTCAATCAGAAGCCCATGGTCCACGGTATCAAATGCTGCCGAGAGATCCAGAAGGATTAATATTGAACAGTCACCTCTGTCTTTTGCCATCAGAAGATCATTTAACACACACACCAGGGCTGTTTCAGTGCTATGTCTTCTCCTGAATCCTGATTGAAATGGATCATAAATATCATGGGTTGTCAGGCGGGTTTCCAGTTGATTTGCAACCACTTTCTCAATAACCTTTCCTAGGAAAGGAAGGTTTGATACCGGTCTGTAGTTGGTCATGCAGTCGGGATCTAAATTAGGTTTTTTAAGAAGCGGTCTAACAATTGCTTCCTTTAGGGGTCCAGGAAAAATGCCTGTCTGCAAAGAGCATTGAACAATTTTTGCAAAGACAGGACCAATTATATCCGTACAACCTATAAGAAGCTTGGTTGAGGTTGGGTCCAGACCACAGGTGGTGGGACGCAAAATCCGAGCAATTTCAGCAGTGTCCTTTACATCCACTGGGTCAAAGCTGGTCCATGAAGGCAGGTAGCTTATATTGGCAGGCTTTGTAGTTTGGCTCTCCTTTGATGGCACTGTGGATATTCCAGCCCGGATGGTGGATATTTTATCTGCAAAGAAGTTTGCAAACTCGTTGCATCTTGCTTGGGAAAGGGTCTCATCAGTCTGCAGGCATGCTGGTTTGCAAAGCATCTCCACTGTGCGGAAAAGTTGAGCTGGCCTATTGTTTGCTGCTGTGATCTCATTTGACAGGAACTGTGATTTCTTACGAGTGATTGTCGATTGATATTCTTCGTTATGCTTTATTAGTTTTATTTTGTCATCCACTAGGTTAGTCTTCCTCCATCGTCTTTCCAGTCTACGCCCCCTTTTCTTGAGCTCACTAACACTGTTGTCGAACCATGGAGCTTGACGCTGTGGTTTACGAGGTCTTATACGCACAGGGGCGATAATATCAATTGCAGCCATAACATCCCTATTATAATAACGGACTAGGGAACAGGGATCTTCACAGGCACCCAGTATAGCAGAGAGATCCAGATTTGCTGCAAGAGCCTGGGGAGTCATACCCCTCCTTGGACAGTACCTGGTCAACTCCACGGGCAGAGATCTTATTTGAGGGGTTGCAACTGAGAACCAGAGGGAGTAGTGGTCTGACCAGATGACTGGGTTTATTTTTAGGTCAGTGACTTCTAATCCAATCTGAAAGACAAGATCAAGAGTGTGACCACTTTTATGTGTGGCAGAGGGAATGATCTGTGTGAAGCCCAGACCATTCATTGTGCACAGGAGGTCTTGGCCAAGGCGTGAGAGCTCATCATCCACCCATGCATTGAAATCCCCGAGGATGAGCCATCTTTGATGTTCCAGAACCAGGCCAGCAACAGTGTCTGCAATTTCTTGTAGAAATATATTAAAACCAAAACATAAAACACGAAAAGTGCCCACCGCACAACTCTAAAATAAATATATATATATATATATATATATTTATAGTTCATCAATTCTTCCTCTTAAATAATATATCCAATGTGAATAGGTGGATCAACTCTTGTACCAGACACTGCTCCTCTCTCCTCAGACATTTTCACTATCACATACCTTTTTATCATTTCCAACAGCTCTTTCTTCTTAAAGTACCCACTGCATTACAGCTTCCCACTCTGCTGCCCACAGGTGTCTGTTTGGGTGCATTTATGTTTTTGCAGTTTGGCTGTCCAAAATGCTGTTATAACAATAGATAATGCTAGATACCAAACCCGGTTTTCCTCTTAAGTGAATCTAACATTGTAGCCAGATTTTATTTTACAGATGGTGTAGTGAAATGGCCCACTAATGACTTACTACTAACCCCTGGTCTCATCAATCTCCTACCACTAGTAATCCTGACAAATACAAATAATTAAGACAAGACAGAAAACACAGAGGTGTATATTTATTAACAATCAGGACTTGGTAACAACAATAATAATAATAATAATAATAATAATAATTTCTTATCACCTCTTATCACAGCAAAAACAAATTAAATATCACTCAACTGTATTACACATGCAGGGGCAGGGTTTTTGAAAGGCGCCCACCCTGGGAAACAGCAACCAATCATCAGACTTACCATGAGTGAGCCAAGCAATTAATGTTAATTTTTGCCTACTTTTGCACAAATTAAGTGATGATGAATATGTTCCTAGGTGAGTCAGGAGTAAGGTAAAGTGCTAAAGAGATGCTGACAACACAGGATGCAACTCATGGTAAAGGGTTTGGAGATAGTTGCAAGATTGACAGGTACAAGATAGACTGGGGAACAACCAAGGACAAGACAGGACTAGAGCTGACTGGAAAACTGCATAAACAGGACTGGAATCAGTTAGAATGCTTGCAGGAATTTGGAAGAAACTTCACAAGAAACTTGTAAGAAACTGCACGAGAAATCAGAGCAGGGCAGGTAACCTCAGACACACTGAAGCTATAAACGGCAAACAATAAAGCCCAACTGTGCTTAAACTATTCAGGAAGACAATCAGAACCTCAGATTAGAGACTGTCGCCTTGCAATTAATAATATTGTAGCTAAGTAGCTGGACATACAGAGTCAGGCTCCTTAATTATACTGCAGCTGAGTTGCTGCAGGTACAGAGTAAATGTCCTGGATGCTTACTAATAGCTAGGACCAACGGGCAGTGTAGTTGCAGAGAGTCCCAATTGCCTAGCAATGGCCAGGACCTGCAGAGATGTTTGCCACAGTGGCGGCTCATACAGTATCCCCCCACCATTTGAGGAGGTGTTAAATAACCCCTATATTCAGGTTTTCCTGGAAATTACTTGAAAATAAGCCTTTTTTTTTTTTATTATCTGCATAAAGATGTCTCTATGGAACCCAAAATCTTTCTTCCAGTCAATTTCCCTTCATATGAACAACATGACCACAAACCTTTTTGGAATCAAATATTTTTCAACTGTATATTCTTGTTAACCATCCACCACAACTGGAGGTGGTTTTCTAGGATGATAGAACCTGCATTTTTTAGTAAAAACAAACTGGTATAAACAGAGAAAAACGGAAGGTATTAAGGATTTTTAAGACCTTGGAAGCCTCAAGTGGAAAGCAACAATATTCACTTGCTTGATGAACTGAAAAAGGCCAATATATTTAGGATTAAATTATTTGGAGGACTGATGGAGTTTTATATTTTTGGTAAACAGCCAAATCCTATCTTCCGCCTTGAAATTATAGGCCTCACAATGATGGTCCACAAAAGACTTAGACCATAATGAAGCCTTAATCAGAGCACAATTTACTTTCTTCCATGTGCGCTTGAGTCAGAAATCTGTGTTGTGAACCTCAGGCAGATTGGTGGTTCTGAGGGTGGAAAAAGAATTTACTCTGGGGTGATGCCCAAAATTACAAAATAATGGAGACATCTTGGTGGAAGAATGGAAGGCATTATTGTAGGCAAATACGGCCAAAGACAAATGTTCTGCCCCATTGTTGTGGATTTTGGAAATGTAGCAATGAAGGCATTGTTCCAATGACTAATAAATCCTTTTAGTCTGCTGATTAGAATGTGGGTGGTATGCGGACAGACTATTTAAGGCTAGATTAGTGCTGTGTAGTTGACAGAAAGGCCTCAAAAAATGCACAATGAATTCAGTACCCTTGTCAGAGACAATATCCAGAGGCAGGCCGTGCATTCTGAAAATGTGGTGAATGAACAGAGAGGTAAATGACCCGGCAGAGCCATAACTGGGCTTTTTGGTGCCCTGTGCCAGAGAGAGAATTGGCGCCCCCATCTCTCCCATTTTTCCAATAGGGACATAAGGTGCGTGTCTTTTTGGGAAGGGGCATGATGAGATTGATTCCAGAGAAAGCCCATGCTATGATGCCCCTTCCCACATTTTATATATACTGTATAAACACACATTTATAGAACACTACAATAAAATGGATCTACTGCCATACCCAGGATTCAAACCTATTACCTGTTGATTTCTAATCACACACCCTACTAATGGAGCTACTTGATCCTGCATAAAAAATATGAACATCATATGATGCTACTGGTACTTTGTAAAAAAAAAACACAGCATATTAATTGAGCAGATCTATGTAGTGTGCAGCCGCGCATCCAATCTTTTGCAGCCACATACTACATATATCCGCTCAGCCACATTGCTGATCATTTTTTTCACAAAGTACAAGGTAAGCTTAAATAGATAGAATTCTCTAGCTTAGAATTATCTACCTTTCTACGCAAGGGCAGACAGCTCAATTAATAGATTGGCTGACTGCAATGACGCAGGCAATAGGTTCAAATCCTGGGTATGTCAGCATCTTGAAATGTACTAAAGTACAGTGTGTCCAGGCCTGTGGGTCCCCTTGTAACAAGGACATAATTATTCCTATTCTCTGTTACTCCAAACCAGAGGATTGAGGTCTGAGTCTGAAATATAGCTTACAACTCTACTTGAAATTTTGGAATAACTTATGATCTACAGAGAATTAATCAGGGAGATGTCATTTTAGCTCCAATACTGCCTCTGAAGCAGCTGGAGTTGACCCTGAATACCTCCTTTTAAGCAGTAAGGCAGAGCGACAAATGCTGGCCAACCTGTGTGAGCATCCGGATTTGACTGCTCAGCACCAAATACCACTAGAAGCTCATATTTGGGGAAGGTTATAATGTTATTCTCACCTAGTAAGCACACCACTTCTGCAGTGACTAGATGGGCTTCAGCTTTAACAGCTGCTGTACCCAGGTGAAGTACTGTACGTTCACCTGGTACTAGTATGCTGCCAGGACTTCTATGCCGTTACAACAAGATACCGTTGGACTAGGCATGCCAGGAGTAAGCTGAAGTGATACATAGATGCTGACAATACATTATGCAAAACAGGGTAAAGGGTTTGGTGATAGTAACAAGAATGGCAGGTACAAGACAGACTGGGAAACAACCAAGGACCAGACAGGGCTAGAGCAGACTAGAATACTGCAGAAACCAACAGGACTGGAACTAGGCAGATTTCTTGCAAGAAACTTTACAAGAAACCACAACAGGGTAGGTAACCTCAGAAACACTATAACTATAACCGACAAATACCAAAGCACAACTGTGCTTTAACTATTCTGTAAGCAAATCAGAACCTCAGATGAGAGACAGTCCCTTTGCAATTAATCATAATGCTGCTGAGTAGCTGCACATACAGAGATAGGCTCCTTAATTATACTGCAGCTGTGTAGCTGCAGGTACAGAGGAAATGTACTGGTTTCTTAGTAATAGTCAGGACCAATCGGCAGTGTAGTCGCTGAGAGTCCAAGTTGTTTAGCAGTGGACATCCCGCAGAGATCGTGAGCCGCTACGGTGGCTCATAACAAAACTGTACTCATCAGGGGCGTTTCTAGAGAGGAGGAGGCCCTTGTGCAGACTCCATCTGTGCCCCCTCCTCTCTAGCAGGTGGCACAGAGACTATGGGCACTAAGGTCTCTAGGGGATCCTAGCACTGTCCCAGAGCCTAGGGAGCATGCGTAGATCTCTGGGAATATGGTGCGTCGGCCATTTTCCTACTCTGCATGTGCAAAACACTGGGGAAATAGTGCGGCGCCATTTTCCCAGTTAGTTTTGCAGCACTGCACACACTGCACCATTACTGATACGTCAGTGGTACTGTACTTGTTCTTCCCCATTAAAGCTTAACCCAGATACTAAACTGCAGTGATCAGAGAAGATGTATTGTATATTGTTGGAAAACCTTGGCTCAAGCCCTGGACATGACAAGTAATGTTTTATAATACTACTTTTTAGAGTAGGGTGTGGACTCCCTTGTTTTGATTTTGGTTTTGATTTATCATTGTGTTTTGGAAAAACTACTCTCAAGTATTTTGGTTCCTTTAAAATCAGTAAAAATTGATAAACATTCAGGGGCAAACGCAGGATTTGCAGGAGGGGGTTTCCAGAGGGGGGAGGAGCCAAACACGGGGTGGAGACTGAAGTGACTCAGTCTATGCTGGGTTTGTTAAACTATTATAGATAGATAGATAGATAGATAGATAGATAGATAGATAGATAGATAGACCAAATATATTTTGTAATAGTCATAGACATAGAGCAATCTCCATTCTAAAAATGCATTCGAAAATCACGGGTCTTCATACCGATTGAATAAAGGACTACCAAGCCAGTTGCTCTTCATAACGGTGGCAACACCGAAACATTGAACTTGTAACTGGCTTGGAAGTCCTTTATTCATTCCGTATGAAAACCTGTGAGTGCCACCTGATCTACACTGCTATACATGGGGCTCTATTAACCCAGGGTGGTACCAGGGCAAATATTTTTAATGCAGTTCCGGAGTACCTACTATGGGCCAGATGTAATGACGTCTGAGTTGGCCAGAGGTGCGGGTTCCCAGCCAACCTTGGATATTTTCTTAAAGTGGCAATCATTTCCAAGGCACGGTTTTGCCTTATAAATGATTGCCGCTTTAAAAAAAAAAACCTCAGAGTTTGGCCAGGAACCTGCACCTCCTGCCAACTCAGACTTCATTACATCTGGCCCTACATTTACATATATATGTATATACACACAATGCAATTTGACTGACACTCCACATAACTTCATAATACCTGGGTGCCTTCCCGCGAACCATCAGGGAGCCATGCAGCATATAGAGAAGATGGGCGGCAATACAGACAGCTACACAAGCTTTGTTAATGTTTCAGGTGCGTTTTATCCTAACGAAACGTGCTAATAAAACGCACCTGAAATGTTGATAGCAAACCTTGTGTAGCTGTCTGTATCTCTTACAAAACCGTGGAATGACGCCCGTTTCTCTATATACACTATATATATATATATACATATATATATATATATAGCAAGAAAAAACAACGTGGCACTCACGGCAAGTTTCAATAATCACAACCACAGCATGTAGCGTAGAGCAACGTTTCAGTGGCACCCCACTGTCGTCAGGCTTTATTCAGTGGGGTGCCACTGAAACGTTGCTCTACGCTACATGCTGTGGTTGTGATTATTGAAACTTGCCGTGAGTGCCACGTTGTTTTTTCTTGCTATTATCTTGTATCCACGGAGGCACCGGCTCTTAACGTTTATAAGCTTTTTGGAGTGCCTTGTCTACCGTTCTATATATATATATATATATATATATATATATATATATATATACTGCCATTGTGAAAAATCCTAATCTCATAATGAAGGCATGGGAGCAGTTGATGTATACCAGAGAGGAGAGCTGATCCAGATATCACCATTATAGATAGATAGATAGATAGATAGATAGGTATATGGATATATATAGATATATATCTATATAGATATGTATATATATATATATATATATACACAGATGGAGCCACGCTAGTCGTGGCTCCATCTGTGACTAGGTGCGCCCTGGGCGCGCCTGGACGCTGTGAGCATCTCCGTCTGAATGGGCGCGCGCACCCGGACGGAGACGCACGCCCAGACGGAGACGCTTACAATGGGAAGTGGCTCCGTGTGCTCCCGCCGTGACTAGGCGGACGGATCGCCTACTCACGCCGGGAGTGCACGCCTGTGATCGGGCAGGCAAAGATAAGGGAGGCTCCATCTGTATGTGTGTGTGTGTGTGTGTATATATACATATACATATATATATATATATACATATGTGTGTGTATATGCATATGTATATATATATATATATATATGTATTATATATACATATGTGTGTGCATATATATGTATTATACGTGTGTGTGTGTGTGTGTGTGTGTGTGTGTGTGTGTGTGTGTGTGTGTGTGTGTGTGTATATATATATATATATATATATATATATATAATGACACTGTAAGGGGAAAAAGATATGCAGGTATAAAAAATTGCACATACAAATGAGGATCAGACAGTAGGCTGTGGAGCAGACAGTGGAGGGACTGAGGCAATCGGAGCAGCTGCCATAACACACAACTGCAGCACAGCGCAGGGTAGTGCACGACCCGCGATTTGCGGGTGTTTAAAGGGCGGAGCCTAATCCCGGAGGGGGCGGGGCTTAAACAGCGGGTCGCGGGTTTGGTTTTTTGCTTTAAAAAAACCAATAATAACTTGGTCTGTCAGGGGGGGTTTCTGGGTACTCAGAAACCCCCCCTGCGTGCTCTAGTGACATTGATAAAAAAAATTATAAAAATCTATACAAGCAATTAAAATCATGTAATTTGGACCTGTTTACATGTAATCCAAAACCAGAGTTCATTTTTTAAATCGAAGTCCCTAACTGACAACAGATCCAAGCCTGGACTCAGTTCCACTCGGAACCTCAAAGTGTTTCTGAACTGGGACTCAATTCGACTTGGAAACCACAAGTTCGGGTGTGTTTCATTTTTCAGGAAAAGTGAACCGCACATCTCTTGTTTGATCAAAAGGTTTCTAATTGAGAAAATAACAATGTGGTTTTCATATGCACCACAAGTTAAAAGAAATACAATTGCCAAGAGCAACATATTGTATTTAAACTATTTCAAGTCTGCACATTTAGGAAAAAAATGATGAGTCACTGAAGTCCATTTGGTAATCTCTGCAATCTAAAATATAGCAAATAAAAAGAATTATATAATGTATTAGTATGATACCCCTGCATTGCATAGTAAAGTGTAGCAACAAGTAAGCATCTTTTAATAGCTAATGTTCATTAGACTGATTTTATTTCCAAACAGTTCACTTTTAAATTAGAACTTGACCAGCTCTCCCAGGCTAATTGAGAAAGTAGCTGTGGGCTCGGTGGTTGCAATTTACATTCACCTTATTAAAAGTCAAAGTAAATATTGACTTCTTAAGAGGAAGTACATGAATACATGTGAATTACAGAAATTAGTTTAATTACTTACAATACCCCAGAAGACATTGTTGGTTTATTTAATTGAGTGAGTTTCCCAGCAGTATTTCCCAAACTCAAATTTTGTTCGACAACTCAAATAATTCAGCACTATGCTCACTTATTAATAAAACTTTATTGTTAAATGCTAAGCTGAATTTAAGAGGGAAAATGTAAAAAATAATATAAAAATTATTAGAAAAATAAAATATTACCTTAACAAACTGGTCAGAATTCAAGTTAAAATGTAATTGCTAATGTTGGGACAAGATGTTTTGGCCCCCAGCTCAAGAATATGAAATCATAGACTCAGCATCACCTATCGCAACCACTGCCAGTGTTAAATATATGAGCAGTCAGATGCAATTATGAAAGTTGACAATGCTGTAAAGGAAGAATAACTAGTAGACATTTTAAAAAACGTTTGTGTGTACAGAAATTCTACTCACTAGCAAACCTGACCTTGTTTGATAATGGAAGATGTTGCAATGTTCCTTTACACAAAAAAGATATTTTTTTTATTTCCACATTTCTTTCACACCTAGTATCTATACGCTATATGCCGTGAAACGTCCAGCGCATCTGAGATAGTACAAGAGGCATGGTGTACCATATTAATCTTAAAATGTTGCATCGCCAACACAACGGAAAACCACCCACAGTGTACTGGGGATGCTGGGCTGCAACTTACACCAACAGGTATTTGTTTTCAGTTAGAGATGTACGGGCTCAGTTTCCTGAAATCCAAGCCAGTCTGAACTTTGGAATCCGAGACAGACAAACACCAGCTCAGGTTTTGCCTTGCTCGGATTCCAAAACAAATCAAAACCTCATCTTCCCAGCATCAGATCTTACATGTTTTGAATTTGAGATACAGTAAGTCCCATACAGTGATTCAGGCACCATTTCACACTGGACCAACGTGTTGGATTTCAGGGGTTCAAAATAGATTTAAATCAGGATTCAAAGTGCACAGGAGGACACTCTTTGATTGGCAGTGGCACCTACATGTCTCTTGCTAAGTGTTAATACTGGCTGAGCTAGATTTATATGTAGGCAGTTAGCAAAACATTGTTGTTGTTGTTGTTTCTATAGTGCAGGAAAATCTCTATTGTATGGTCTAAGTGTGTCACACTGGTGCTGTACTTAACAGAGCATTAACCCTTGGTGCAAACTGGTGTTCTTTTTATTGTTAGTGCCCCCAGTGCTGCCCAAATACAGGGCAGCATGAGCCCTTTGTATATTTCTATCACTCTGCCTGCACACCCAGGCACAGATGGAGCCAATAATGAGTGGGTTTGTCCTCGGGCTTTCCACCCACAACTTTGATGTTACCTGCTGTGCAAGACACTTTAGTTCAAATTGGTGGGAAAGGAGGGGGGGGGGGGGTGTCCAGCTTAAGTATTACATAGCTTGTGTGTACAAGCTGCTCCAAACTTACTTTTTACCCTCCTAAAATTGCAATGGACACTATGTGACACTCTATGGGATGCCCTACCATGCACAATAAGACAGTGGGTATATAGTTGGATAGGAAAGCTTATAAAGGTTGAGTTAGCGGTTCTGGAATGTGATTAGCTAGCCTGAACAGATGAATTTTCAGGGAATTCCAAACTCTAGTCTCCAAACCTTCAAAGCATTCCCTGAAAACTCATCTCTTCAGGCTAGCTTATCACATTCCAGAACCGCTCATTCAACCTTCATAAGCTTTCCTATCCAACTATAACCCCACTGTACAGTCCATACATATCCTACACATATTTTTCTATTTCTTTGCTTTCCCTTCCTTCTGACGCTGGTTCATCATTGCTGTGATGTGATATCATGCAGACCACCTAGAACCTTTGCAATCCAATGGATAGCTATGCAATAGATAGCACCTATCCTTGTGTATCAATGCCTATTTCCCTATAGATTGTAAGCTTGCAAGCAGGGCCTTCCTACCTCTATGACTGTTTGTTATTACCCAGTTTTGTTTTATCATTGTGTCCAATTGTAAAGTGCAACAAAATTTGGCTGCGCTATTTAATAAATAAATAAAATAATAATGTGATCCTCTGTGAAAGTTCTCACAAGAATCTCTTTACATGCCTTTAAATCTAGGTAATTTGGAAAAAAGACATGGCAAAGAACTTAAACCTAGGATCAAGTGTGGTTGGCAAAATGTAGTCATACTTTGCAGAATCACTTGCTTTCATCATATCCTCCTTCATCTTCTCTAAATGCTTTTCGAGTATTTTCATTAGAGGTTTGATGTGACCAGTGTCAGACTGAGGCACGTAGGGCCCACCAGGGAAACGCAGAGGTAGGAGACTATATTTAGGTGCGTGACCAGCTGCTAGAGGAGCTAGGCTAACCAGTAGAGAGTACATGGTCCGGGCCTCTTGATAAATATATATATTAAAAAATACTGTTAGTGCATGTATGTTAATGTACCAGATTAATATCAACAATGCACTGTAGAGAATACACCAGAGTCCTGTGCAATATAAGGTAGCACATGTATAATGTATAATTCAAGTGCACATTGTGGAACCTGATCCTAGGAGAGTAGGTGGGGCCCACCGGTGGTTTCCCCTGTGCTCATATGGGCCAGTCCAACCCTGGATGTGACTCACAATTATCACCATCATCTTGTTGCAGATTAATACCTTCTAAATTTCCATCCTCTATTTCCAAATCTTCCTCAGTACTACTCATACTCACATTTTTAGATGATTTAGAAAATGTGGGAGAAACTGCTCTCAGTTTCAAAATATGATCTGTCTGACGCACACATGCCATTAATGAACACCATTAGACTCTCCTCTGGATTCTCATGCAAACACTCATTTTATTCTTTGCTCTCAGTGTTATTATGTTCAGTTCTATGTCTATTTTGGAGATTACACTAGTCACATTAGTACTACATTTAGGGGGTAATTCAGAGTTGATCGCAGCAGCAAAATTGTTAGCAGTTGGGCAAAACCATGTGCATTGCAGGGGGGGCAGATATAACATGTGCAGAGAGAGTAAGATTTGGGTGGGGTGTGTTCAAACTGAAATCTAAATTGCAGTGTAAAAATAAAGCAGCCAGTATTTACCCTGCACAGAAACAAAATAACCCACCCAAATCTAACGCTCTCTGCAAATGTTATACCTGCCCCACCTGCAGTGCACATGGTTTTGCCCAACTGCTAACAAATTTGATGCTGCGATCAACTCTGAATTACCCCCTTAGCGCGAGACACTAGAGCTTGGGAAGTTGCAGGAGATGCCTGATTGTGTTGGCTACTCACATTTGACCTGTCCTTGTTTCTACCATGTAAAGCAAAAAGTGGCCATGGTCTGAGCATTTTTTTGCCACTATGGGTGTGTGTAGGAAATGTTAGCTATTTGCTTCTTTTGCCTAAACTATTATATACATCATCAATGGTATTCCACTGCCAGTCACATCATTAGGAGATTATATTTTATTTGACATTGAGCAAAAATGTGATTTGGAATGGCCTCAATGACAAATACAAATAAGTAATTAAGGGGTATATTTACTGAGCCTTGGAAAGACATAAAGTGGATGGAGATAAATCTTTGGTCCAAATGTATTAAGCCTTAAAAAGTGATGAAGTGGAGACAGGTAAAGAGTGATAATTGACCAGCCCACCAGCTTCCTAACTGCCACGCAACAGGCTGTGTTTAAAAAATGACAGTTAGGGGCTGGTTGGCTGGACATTTATCACTCTTTATCCGTCTCCACTGTATCACTTTTTAAGGCTTATAACTTTTGGGCTTTGAAGTACCAGACAAGCAGCTCTAACTGTCATTTTTCAAACACAGCCTGTAATATGGCAGTTAGTGGCTAGTACTTTAGTTCTTTCTCCACTTTATCTCTCTCCAAGGTTTAATACATATGCCCCCAAATAACAAACTTTTAGATTTAATACAATGATTAAAAGTACAAACAATATAAGCCGGTCAAACAATAAATAAGATTATGTTTCAGTAGGATGGAAAGTCAAGCAGACTCTCACCCTGCCTCTTTCTTAAACTACCTCTGTCACTCTCAGTCTCTAGTTTAAACTTCAATTTTAACTGACAGCGATCCCTTGCCTAAACGCACAAGTATCATATGGCAGATGATTGTCCTCATGGTTCCCTTATCTGTAATCAAAAAAATGCAGGATCCAAGATTTCTGGGAAAATTTAATTTTTCCCCATTACAATGTCCTATTTTGGTGCGTAAATAGGAGTCATGATTTGTACTGCTCAGTTCCCTAAATTAGATTCTCAGAGATTTCTCCAAGTCCATACCGCATATCTGTAATTCCTATAACAGGTCTCTTTAAGTAATGTTTAATGCCTTTACATATGAAATATAACTCTCACTGAATCTGCCTAGAGATCTTGGTTAAAATGTAAATTTAATAAGAGAAAACAAAACAAAACAAAACATCAGCATTTACCATTAATCAGTATATTTTTCTTCAGTACCATTGTAGAATTCTGCAACGTGTGATAGTTACATGAAGGGATTCCAGGCTGTTAGATTTTGCATTTGAATGAATATGTTTATCAATGTAAAACTGAACTTTTGAAATTCATGTACATCCATTAAAAGTATTTTCACAACATACATAAAAAGTAGGGCTGTCTTGAAACTTTGTAACCTACTACACAGATTGACTTAGACATTGGTCTTTTATTCAAAAAACTTGACACAAAGAACATGATCTAGAATATTTTGTTTCTAATTTTAATAGTTTCTGTTCTCTACGTGGGAGGGAAAGTTGTGGCTATTGTCAGGCGGACCCTATGTATAATGAGCATGCCAAACAAGAAGAAAATATATACCACATTCTCGAAGATGCTTTTTCTTTATTAACAAAATAAATACAACTGTCTCTAATTAAATCCTTTGAATTTCTACATTAAAAGTCGATCCATCGGTCAGCTGATATCAGCATTAATCTGACTGCAGATACATGTACTTAAGTGCCCGAGAGATGTTAGAGAACAAGTTAAAGAAGCAATCGACTTGTGAATAGGCTGAACTGATTGTATTTTAATGTTCTGTAATTGTATTTTTTTTTTTCATTGTTATCTCTATTTCCAGTCTCTTAATGTGCTTTCGTTGTTTATGATGACTACTGTAATTCTGATAACTCAGCAGCAATTTTCTCAGTATTAAAGAAAAATCACAGAAAATACTGTATGTGCACGAAAATACTTGTTCTTTTTTGCCTATATCCAATAGTTAATGTCCTCAATTTTACTTTAATCATTCTACACACTAAGAACAAAACTGGGAAGCCAGCATTCCACTCATCCAACATGGATTCTACTTAGTGATTTAGAGTTTATTAGATATACTTCCCCAACATTAAAAGTTATTGCTAAATTATAATAATAATACTACTGCTAGCACTTATTCTCAAACCATATTTAAAAGTTTATTTCTTTTAGAATTCTAATAGCAAAGCGTCCTATATTTTTCCATGAACTTTAGGTAAATGGTCATTCATAACACAATCTTCTAACAGTTCCTCATAAAGCAGAGAATTAGTATGCGGGTTATTTAACCAGGGGGACATGGAGACATTCAATCTTGCACAGGATGGATCTGTACTACAGAGGCAGGACCCACCAGTGCTGGTGTCAGAGTAGGTGTCTGGCTGACAGTTTAGCCACAATGCCATCTGGCTCCCTACAGTGAACTAAAGAACTATGGGATATCAGTAAAAAGAAATGAAAAATGGAATTCCCCTAATGCACTATAATGGACCAGTAAATGAGAGGTACATACTAAATGAAGAAGTAATGCAGAGACCTTCATTACACATATTTGCAAACATAATGTATGATTAAGCCACAAGCCACTTTACAGCATTTCTGATATGGCTGTCCTAACACTACATGATAATAGTACCCACTTTGGGTCATACATTTGTGTATCGCTACATGATAATAGCACATACATTTATATATTTCAAAATTGAGAGCTAACGCACATGGAGGCACCCCAAGATCCTCCAAATGGCAATACAAGGACCAGCATGCCCCCATGACTAATCCCAAACATGCCTCTCAGAACATTGATACAGTTGAAGTCAAGGCATCTGCATATAAAACATTGTTTTATATTGCTAAAGAAAAACTTCACCTCTAATAAAGGAAATGTTACTGCAGAAAAACATAAAACTGCCAACATGCCATACACCACACACAGTAGCAAGGAAAGGCTCAGGCCTTGACCTTTATTTCTGAGTGGTGGTTCTGCAACTGCTGTCAGTCAGGCATTTTCTTCTGCCTCACATAATGATGCAGCACTGTCTCACTCAGAGTCTTGGAGAGGTGTCACAAAAAATTAAAAACAGAAAATCACTGCTGAAAACACCCCACTAAGGCATAGAAACAAACTATGTTTTCAGAACAGGTCAAAAAATCCTGAGGAAAGTCTAAGTGTGTCCACGAGTGCTATGTATGAGCCTGACCTTTCAATGTTACAGGTGGGTTAAATTCGAGGAGACCAAGATGAGTGGATTCCCAGAAAAGTACTTCAACAAATAACTTGAATATATAAGTATGAATTTATTGTATACTTGGATAAGATTATTCATCAATTCACCAGATGTTCAATACAGCAATCACATCAGCAAACTCAGGAGCCCCGCCCTCTGCATCTAGAGGCTGAGTTATATTCAGATCATCCTGGCATTTTCTGCAGTCAATGTTCATCCAGGCAGATTATGGCTGATTTAACTTTGACTGTTTCCAGTTTATATAGGCTGGAAAACTCCTGAATAAGCAATTTCATATATACAATGGTCAAATTAGGAAATATACATAAATGCTAAGAAACAGTAGGGGGCACTGCTGCCTCAATTTTGAGTGTTAGAAATAACATACAGTATATACAATGTTTAACTTGAATCATATGGATTTAAGACCCAAGGTGACCAATTGTTACAGGATTAGACAGCAAGGATTCTTATGTTGACATATGTCCAACTCCAAACACAGTTGGCTTGTTTGGTATCATATAACCAGGTAATGGACATTGCCCTTGCTTATAAAATATACCTCTGTCAGAAATACTGACACGCACAGAAACACATTTTGTAATAAATATATACAGTATATATATTTCTCTTGTATTAAATATATATATATATATATATTCCCCCTTCTTGTCCTATTAAAAACACCATATTATATTCATAACAAAAATCAACCACCTTTCTAAAGGTATTAAATAAAGCACTCGTATAATAATCAAATTAAGTTAAAAATATGAATTGTGTAGTCAGTATACAACCTGACATGTAATGGGTAACTAGTACTATCTTCAGTATGTTTATTTTAGTTGTACTTTGCATTGGTGCTAAAACACCTGAAAGCATGAGATTGATAATAGTGAAACTTATTTTTGTATCACTCCTGACAATACTGTTCTTGTAGAGAAGCCTCCTTGTACCAATTATGCACCCTCTGCAAATGTGGGGATGAGAGGCACACGTAAAATTGCTGACATAGAAATTGAGGATGATACTGTGGAAGTGCAACATGATGAGGGGATATTCTGACGCCAATAAGAATATTGAGGAAATTGAGAAAGTTGCTTGTGTAAGTCACCAGTGGTAGCAAATCTTGCCCAAGATGAAAAAAATAATTGTGATGCATGAGAATAAGACCAGAAAAGCCACCTCTTTTGTGAAGGCAACTGCTCCATTTGTGAGGCCAAAGTTAGTAAAAGTAAGGATGTTAACCATCTAGGTTACGTCATTTGCTGCAATTAGGGTTTGGATTAGATTTAGGATCCAATAAGGGTTAGTATTAGGGTTAGGCTACAATTAGAGTTAGGATACAAATAGGGTTAGGCTACAATTAGGGTAATGTTGCAAGGTTATGGGTAATTAGGGGCAATATATTAGTGTTTACATTGTTACTACAACATTAACAATGTTGACATTTTGAATGATGACATATCATACCACACACCAAATAAAGTCTCAGATTTAGCACAGCATGGCATGATGCTCACTCATATCGGTCTTGAGTCTTTTGACATTTTACCCAAGTTAGCATCCAAGTCACACACAGAAGCTGCCTTGAATGTACTTGTGCATTGTAATTTTGCCACATCAGTGATATGAATACAGTAAGATGCAAATTTGCTACAAAATTGTGTGGCGGAATGCAAGGTGCGGATTAGCCACAAAGTTCCTGGTACGTCAAATGGAGCAAAGTGATTTGAGGTAAGGTGTATGTGTACACATCTGTACAAATGTTTCTGCTCATTTCACAAAGCTCAACTAAATGAAAAAGTTACACAAAATTTGCCATACGAAAAATATTAGTAGTTATAACAAACAGCTTTTCTAGAATTGGTGTTTTCTACTTGCAGATGTCAGTATTTTTATGACAATTATCTTGTTCTTTTGAGGTATTGTTTTATTTTTAATGACACATGAGCATAAACAACACACTACTGCATTGGATAAAAGGTCAAACACAGTTTTCCTCTATATACACTTAGGGGGTATTCAGTAGGCAACGCTACTGAGAAGTGATTGCATCTCCCTGCCACCATCCCCCACCGCATGGGCAGGACTCGCATTGCACGTACACCGGCCGTGGAGATGCAATCGCATCTCACTGATGCAAACACCTCTGCCTGATTGACAGGTGGTATGGGGTGGTGTGGCATTGCGGAGGCAGTGATGTGACATTGGGCAGCCGTGGTGAAAAAAATGGGGGCAGGTTTGGGGCGGCCACATGACGTCACACCTGGAAAATGTGGAAAATGGCCGCCCTGCGTCTGCCTTTGCAACCTGGCATCCACAAATCAGTGATGTGATCACAATTGCATTGGGATGGCTTTGCTGCAGGGTATTTGTATGCTGAGCGGCTCCCATCATGAGATCACAGCCATTTGCAGATTTGCTAAAATAGCAAAACTGCAACTGAAGCTGATTGAGGGCCTTAGGGGGTCATTCCGAGTTGATCGTAGCTGTGCTAAATTTAGCACAGCTATGATCATCTTCTCTGACATGCAGGGGGATGCCCAGCACAGGGCTAGTCTGCCCACGCATGTCAATCCAGCCCCCCCGCACAAATACAAAAGCGCTGTGCGATGCTTTTGTATTTCTGGAGTAACTCCCGGCCAACGCAGCTCCTGCGGCTGTCCGGGAGTTGTTCACCCACCCCAATAGTCCGGCCACGCCTGCGTTGGCCGGACCGCTCCCCCTAAACAGCGGCTTAACACCGCCGTCCAGCCCCCTCCCGCCTAGTGACCGCCTCTGTCTCAGAGGTGATCGCTAGGCAACGACGACTGTCATGCACTGAGCCACTGCGGAGCTGGTGCATGTGCAGTTCTGACCCGATTGCTGTGCTGCGACAAACTGCAGCGAGTGATCGGGTCGGAATGACCCCCTTAATTCACAACTCTGCAATGTGGATATCCCTAAGTAAGTTACAGCTCTATAAATCTATACTCCACAACTCAGATAGCACTGTATAGATTTCAATGATTCATCCAGGCATACTCAAACTGTTGTGTCAGGCAAGTTGATGACAACAAATATTTATCACACTTTCTCATCTGTATACTACAGACTGTGGACAGCATCTTGTTTGCATTGGGATTGGGGGTAATTTAGACTTGTTCATAGATGTGCTAAATTTAGCACATCTGCGATCGCTTTCACAGACATGCGGGGGGGGGGACCCCCAGCACAGAGCTAGTCCGCCCCGCATGTCTGGCTCTGCCCCCCCCCCCCCCCCCCACACACACACACACAGGTACAAAAGCATTGCATGGCAGCGATGCTTTTGTACCTGAATATTAGCTCCCTACCAGAGCAGCTCCTGCGTGCTGGCAAGGAGCTATGTGTCGTGCTCCGGGTCGCAGCAGCTGCGTGTGATGTCACACAACCTCCGTGAACCACCCCACTGCGTGGTCCGGGCACACCTGAGTTGCCCAGACCACGTCCCCAAAACGGCGGCCCAATGCAACCAGTCTGGCCCCTCCCACCCAGGGAATGCCTCTGCCTGTCAATAAGGCAGAGGCGATCGCTGGGCTGAGATGCCGATCGCATCTCTGGCATGCGCCGGCATACTGCGGCGCCTGCGCATGAGCAGTTCTCACCTGATCACCCGCTGTGCAAAAGCGCACAGCAGTGATCAGGTCTGAATTATCCCCATTGTTAACGGCAATTCCTCAATGACAGTTTGTTGGCGCTCTAATGCATAGCATGTTTTATTATTATGAATTGATGAACGTTATTAATCGAACATTGAGAAAAACCAAATAAGCAACAAATAATTTATCTGTGTACATTCGCACTATTCTAAGCGATATAAGGTTTAAATGAGTTGGTACAGGAAAAGTTTTTAAGGGCAAGAAAGAGTCTGTATTGGTTTCTTCTCCTCCTGTTACTTTCTACAGACTTAACAAATAGCTTCTCCTATATCAGCATCGCACCAAACTCTGTTAATATTTGACCTGCACACATAAGTTTGAAAACATAATTATCTATTTCCTCTGCATTGTGTTTCAAAATTGTTTTCAAGTAATAGTTTTGTTTCTCATTCTTTCACAATGTCAAAGGCTAACCTGTAATACACTGAAAAAGGAGTGGAAATTGAGTTGTTTTTTTTATATACAGCTGGAATATATATTACTTTATTTTATGGTAAAGTAAAACATAAAAGGTAATACTTTCCTTAGAATAAACTTATCACAAAACTCATACATACAAACTTATTTTTATAAGCTGTACAGTGTGTTCTAAAGTGGAAATAAATTAAACTGATTTTAAAGGTCCTCACTCCATTGTGACATTTGTTTTCTTAAGAAAAGAAAGAAAAATGTAAAGGCCTGCCTAAATTATCCTTCTGTACAGTAGATAAGGGGTAAAAATTATATATATATATGGGATAGGCATGTAAAAACGGTGGCCAATATCTCAGCAGCGGGGTGAGCACTAGCAAGCCCCATGCGGGCATGGTGACTCGCTATGCTCACTACAGGTTATATCCTCGATCTATGGGTGTCTTGGATACCCACAGAGGAAGAAAAGTCTGTGTAGCCGGGATTCCAGCAGCGGTATTTCACCGCTAGTCGGGATTCCAGCGTCGGCATTGTGATGTTTAGGATTCTGACTAGCGGTATTGTAACCGCTTGGCGTCTGTTATAATACCTCAGATTTCTTCCATTGTTTTTCCATGTCACAGAAACATTGCATGTGTGTTACAGGTGACCATCCTAATCATCTCTCCTTCACTTCACAGTAATGTCATTGTTAGTGATACAATATTTGGATCAAGCACCAAAAGGAAACTTAAGAGTCTGGCCAGCATATCACTTATTTCATAACGACCTTGTGCCTGCGCTGTACTGTATGTAGACGGAGCATTTGGTTTTGCTAATGACTTACATAGACTCCATAAGAGGGCATGCCGACATAGCATATTGTTGAATATTAACATGTATGAGCTTAAACTCCATCTATAAATGTTCTGTTGCGAGACTTCCAATATGCTCAGAATATTGCTATTGTGACAGATGATTTAGTATATACTAGCTGGAGTACCCGGCATTGCCCCTGATTTTAAGAATGTCTGTTTACAAAAATAAATGTAAATATTAAACACACAGTATAAATAACATTGTATAGAGCTGAATTCCCGTGCTTTAGTACGGGATGAGGATGGTAAATTAGAATGATCGTTTGTTACTTTACGTTGATTGGAGATCTAGTATATAGGCATAACTTGCTTCCCTGATGCACTTTGTGTAGTGGCCGCACCCCTTTTTGGTCCCCCAAGGTACCCTGCTCTTCCCACTATACAACTCTCAGTCTGTGGCTTCCTGCTGCCTCCATTCCACTCCTCACATCACGTCACTGGCCCTGTCACATGCAGCCCTGCCATCACTGAGTTATGATTTAGTGTGTCCTCATTTAATGTATTCTGCTGCCCTACCCCTAGGGGTGCTAGTGGTGTGTTACCCTCACAGTGTTTGTCCCCAGTGTGTAAGTCATATGTGTAGCAAGTTTGGTGTAAATTGCTCCAGGCATTCCAGAGTTATGCTGACTGCTGGAAAAACCTGTGCTGCTGCCTCACCCCTAGGGGTGCTAGGGGTGACTTACCCCCACAGTGTTTGTTCCCAGCTTGCAAGTCATATGTGAACCAAGTTTGTTGTAAATTGGTACAGGCATTCGGGAGTTATGCTGTCTCCTGACATACTCTGTGCTGCTGTCCCACCCCTAGGGGTGTCTAACCCATACAGAGTTTGTTTGCAGATTGTAAGTCAGATGTGTACCAAGTTTGGTGTAAATTGCTCCAGGCCTTCCACAGTTGTGCAGTCTGCTGACATACTCTGTGCTGCTGTCCCACCCCTAGGGGTGCTAGGGGTGTCTGACCCCCACAGCCTTTGTTTCCACAGTGAAAGTCATATGTGTACCAAGTTTGTTGTAAATTGCTGCAGACATTCCAGAGTTATGCTGTCTGCTGAAATACTCTGTGCTGCTGCCTCACCCCTAGGGGTGCTAGTGGTGTCTTCCTCCCACAGTGTTTGTTCCCAGATTGTAAGGCATATGTGTACCAAGTTTTGAGTACATTGCTCCAGCAATTCCGGAGTTATGCTGTCTCCTGATATACTCTGTGCTGCTGCCCTAGGGGTGCTAGGGATTTCTAATTGTTTTAGTTGCCTCCGTCGTGTTGTAATACACTCGTATGTAAAATTTCACAATCGTCGCTTGTAAACTGTGGATTTGTATAGAAAGACAGAAGGACGGATTTTTGCTTTTATATAGTAGATACACTAAGAGTTTACTTTGATATGTGACTGTCATACTTGGCAACATTTTATAGCCAGGTCCAGGGATGCTTGGTGGCTGAGCCCAGTGCATGGTGGAATGTCATGTGCGAATCTCTCTAGGAGTACCTTGGTGCACTACAACTCCCATCGTGTTATGTTTACTGGACTTCATTATAATGTGATGATTTGTTTTTAATTCATGTTAATTACTCATGTTCCATACATTTTCATTTATACCACTCAATGTGCACATAACACAGTGTTTATAGGGCCTAATTCAGACCTGATTGCTTGCTAGCGTTTTTTGCAGCGCTGCCATCAGGTCAGAACTGCGCATGCATATATACCGCAATGTGCAGGCACGTCGCCGCACAGGTACAGGGGGTCATTCCGAGTTGTTCGCTCGTTGCCGATTTTCGCTATGCTGCGATGTGTTGCTAATTGCGCATGCGCAAGGCACGCAGGGCCCATGCGCTTAGTTATTTAACTAAAAACTTAGTAGATTTGCTGTGGATCCTGCTGCGCTTTTCAGGGGCGTTCAGGAAAGGGGCGTTTCTGGGAGGTAACTGAGTGTTTTCCGGGAGTGTGCTAAAAAACGCAGGCGTGTCAGGGAAAAACGCAGGAGTGTCTGGAGAAATGGGGGAGTGGCTGGCCGAACGCAGGGCGTGTTTGTGACGTCAAACCAGGAACTAAACGGACTGAGCTGATCGCAATCTGTGAGTAGGTCTGGAGCTACTCAGAAACTGAAAAGAATTATTTAGTAGCAGTTCTGCTAATCTTTTGTTCGCTATTCTGCTAAGCTAAGATACACTCCCAGAGGGTGGTGGCCTAGCGTGTGCAATGCTGCTAAAAGCAGCTAGCGAGCGAGCGAACAACTCGGAATGAGGGCCACAAAGCGGTTTGTTGCTCTGCGATGGGTTTGTGCAAAGAATCCATTCGCTTGGGCGATCGCAAGGAGATTGACAGGAAGAAGGCATTTGTCAATGTCAACTGACCGTTTTCTGGGAGTGGTTGGAAAAATCCCAAGCGTTTGCAGGGCGGGTTTCTGACGTGAATTCCGGTCCTGGACAGGTTGAAGTGATTGCAGCGGCTGAGTAGGTCCTGGGCTACTCAGAAACTGCACAAAATCTTTTTGTACCACTAGGCTGCACATGCGATCGCACACTTGCACAGCTAAAATACACTCCCCGGTGAGCAGTGACTATGTGAACGCAGGACTGCAAAAAACAGCTAGCTAGCGATCAGGTCTGAATTGGCCACATAGATCCTCCAGAAACCCCATGGGGCTGTTTTACTGGTCCATGTCAGGTTTGGCAATACAAATGTGAGGTCAAATTGATGAATAATCCTGGGCCGCAGCTCCAGAGGTGGGATGGGCCTGCGTGTGGCCAGCTGTACAGTGCAGACATCGGATAACAGCCCTTGTCCTCTCATGCTTTACAGTGTTTAGTTGCAAAATTGGTGGTGGTGGTGGGTGTTTGGTAGGCTAAAGCACTGGGGCTCTTTACAAATACTGGAGTCTATTTACTAAGCCTTGGAGAAAGATAAAGTGGACGGAGATAAGTACCAGCCAATCAGCTGCTGTCATATTATAGGCTGGGTTTGAAAAATGACAGGAGCTGATTGGCTGGTACTTTATCTCCATCCACTTTATCTCTCTCCAAGGTTTAGTACATAGACCCCATTGTATACAGGGGATGTGGGGGTGATGAAATGGTTAAAAAATAGATACTTTTTTGCTGGTGAGCTACAGGGCCCAGATATAACACAGTTACCAAGTTTTTGGCTGCCAGTTGGGAGGGGTATTGGGCAACAATGTGGGCAGTGCAGGGGCATGACAGCAAAATCGCATCATCAAGGCACAGTATATAATGCCACGATTACATCATTGTAAAGCGGGGGAAGGGGCCATGATGATGGGATTCAGCAGGAATAGCATCATCAGCTTGCCTGGACTGGTCACTTCACACGGGAAGTGGGCATCAGCGTGTGGAACTGAGGCATTACTAAAGATATGCCTACACCTTGGTGCCTGCTATCCTGGAGTCTCCAAGACATTGTGGGAGAATAGGCAAGTACCATATGCTCTATCATGCGTTGGGATCGTGTAACCGGCGGTTGGGATCCCAGTGGTTAGCATCCTGATGCCGGGATCCTGGCCGCCAGATTCCCGGTGGTGGTACAAGTGCAAAAGAGCCCCATGCGGGCTCGCCAAGGGCGTAGCTACCATAGGTGCAGGGAGTGCAGCTGCTATGGGGCCCAGAGCTGAGAGGGGCCACCTTCCCTGTCACAGTTACATGTGTTATATACAGGGTGTAGCTACCATAGGTGCAGGGAGTGCAGATGCTATGGGACCAAGAGCTGAGAGAGGTCACCTTCCCTGTCACAGTTGCATGTGTTATATACAGGGTGTAGCTACCATAGGTGCAGGGAGTGCAGATTCTATGGGGCCCAGTGCTGAGAGGGGCCACCTTCCCTGTCACAGTTACAGGTGTTATATATAAGGGTGTAGCTACCATAGGTGCGAAGAGTGCAGATTCTATGAGGCCCAGTGCTGAGAGGGGCCACCTTCCAGTTCCCTGTCACAGTTACATGTGTTATATGCAGGGTGTAGCTACCATAGGTGCAGCTGCTTTGGGACCCACAGCTGAGAGGGGCCACCTTCCCTGTCACAGTTACATGTGTTATATACAAGGGTGTAGCTACCATAAGTGCAGGGAGTGCAGCTATTAGGGGCGGATTGGCCCACCAGGACACTATGACAGATTTCGATGGGCTGGTCCCATATCCCCCTCAGCCAGGCAGATACACACTCAGGCTGGGCTGGCTCACACTGCTTCCAGTACTTGTGGTTCATTGGAATGCAATCTGAAAGTTAGGCTAGAGGGTACTTTCAGGTGCCGCTAGCCATGAAAAGTGGTGATGCTGTTCTACCAATGGAGGACCTTGAGAAAGCTAACCAGCCCAGCAGCATCCTCTCCCTGGCCCTGGTCAAAGGTCTCTTCAACAAGCCCGGCCCAGGAGCAGCAGCAAAGCGATGGTTGGAGACGGGTTCACTATACCTGCTGCCACCCCAGCTCCCGCACTCTCACTGAACTAGCCAGAGCGGCGACTGAGCACTGAAGGGGACCCGGCAGAGAGGTTATTTTTAATTACATTATTTGCGTCCCCGGTCACAGTGTATGGTTTGGGGACTGGACAGGAGCAGGATGTACTTTGTTCTCAAGATGCCAGCTGACCAGGCAGTACTCACAGCCAGCCCTGGGACAATCTCTAATGCAATGTCCTTCAGCCCTATAGCTGCCCAATGTCTGTCCATGATGATGGGCCTATTTATGTGGTGTCTACGTATGTAATGCGGTGGTTATATATGTAATGCGGTGGCTATGTATGTAATGTGGTGCTAGTTGTATATTGCGGTGCTACAGTATATGTGTTGTGTGCTGCTATATCTGTAATGTTATGCTATTCGTGTTATGTGGTGCTATTTGTTTAATGCAGTGCTATACTTGTAGTGCTATACATGTAGGGGGTCATTCCGAGTTGATCGCTCACTAGCAGTTTTTAGCAGTCATGCAAATGCATTGTCTCCGCCCACTGGGGAGTGTATTTTCGCTTTGCAGAAGTACGGACGCTTGTGCAACAGAGCGCCTGCAAAATCTTTTTGTGCAAAACAAGACCAGCCCTGTAGTTACTCTTCGTGTGCGTTAATTCTAACGACGGAGGGATGGCTTTTGACGTCACACACCCTCCCAGTGAACGCCAGCCACGCCTGTGTTTTTTCTGACAAGCCTGCGATTTTCTAAGCACTCCCTGAAAACGGTCAGTTGACACCCAGAAACGCCCACTTCATGTCAATCTTCATGCGTTCAGACATGCGACTGGAATGTTCGTAGCACTCTGTGCAAACCCACGATGATCATTGTACCTGTACGACGTGCCTACACATTGGGGGTCATTCCGAGTTGTTCGCTCGTTGACGATTTTCGCAACGGAGCGATTAAGGCAAAAATGCGCATGCGCATGGTACGCAGTGCGCATGCGCTAAGTATTTTAGCACAAAACTTAGTAGATTTACTCACGTCCGAACGAAGAATTTTCATCGCTGAAGTGATCGGAGTGTGATTGACAGGAAGTGGGTGTTTCTGGGCGGAAACTGTCCGTTTTCTGGGAGTGTGCGGAAAAACGCAGGCGTGTCAGGGAAAAACGCGGGAGTGTCTGGAGAAACGGGGGAGTGGCTGGCCGAACGCTGAGCGGGTGTGTGACGTCAAACCAGGAACGAAACGGCCTGAGGTGATCGCAATCTGTGAGTAGGTCTGGAGCTACTCAGAAACTGCTAATAAATTTCTATTCGCAATTCTGCTAATCTTTCGTTCGCAATTCTGCTAAGCTAAGATACACTCCCAGAGGGCGGCGGCCTAGCGTGTGCAATGCTGCTAAAATCTGCTAGCAAGGGAACAACTCGGAATCACCCCCATTGTGCATACGCATGCGCAGAAATGCAGATTTTTAGCCTTATAGCTGCTCTGCGAACAATGGCAGCTAGCGATCAACTCGGAATGACCCCAGTAATGCGGTGCTATACGTGTAATGTGGTGCTATACGTGTAATGCAGTGCTATTTGTATAATGTGGTGCTATTCATGTAATAATGTGGTGGCTATGTATGTAATGGGTGGTCTTAAGGTTGCCGGCGGCCGGGTTCCCAGCGACCACCATACCGGCGCCGGAAACCTGGCGCCAGCATACCAACATCTGTTCTCCCTCTTGGGGGTCTATGACCCCCCTGGAGGGAGAGTAGATGGCGTGGCGCGCATAGCGCACCACCGTGCCCCCAGCGAGCCCGCAAGGGGCTCATTTGCGGTCAGCCAGCTGTCGGTATAATGGCGGTCTGGATTCCGGCGCTAGTATGCTGGTCGCCGGGACCCCGACCTCCGGCAAACCATACTACTCCCATTTGTAATATGGTGGCTATGTATGTAATCAGGGGCGGATTGGCCACTGGGACAGATTCTGCTGCGCTAGTCCCCTGTGTCTGTGTTTCACTACTTGTGTGTGCTCCCTCCCTGTACTGTGCTATATGTAGTGTGTGCTCATCCTCCCTGTACTTTGAAACATTTAAGGTTAAAAAAAGGGGTTTGTAGAATGAAAAATCAATAAAATCAGAAGTAGATTAAAGGCATGACTGCAGTGTCAGTAGACACTGAATGTGGGCATATCGGTGGTCATTCCGAGTTGTTCGCTCGCAAGCTGCTTTTAGCAGCTTTGCACATGCTAAGCCGCCGCCTACTGGGAGTGAATCTTAGCTTATCAAAATTGCGAACGAAAGATTAGCAAAATTGCGAAAAGACACTTCTTAGCAGTTTCTGAGTAGCTTCAAACTTACTCGGCATCTGCGATCAGTTCAGTGCTTGTCGTTCCTGGTTTGACGTCATAAACACACCCAGCGTTCGCCCAGACACTCCTCCGTTTCTCCAGCCACTCCCGCGTTTTTCCCAGAAACGGTAGCGTTTTTTCACACACTCCCATAAAACGGCCTGTTTCCGCCCAGAAACACCCACTTCCTGTCAATCACACTACGATCACCAGAACGAAGAAAAAACCTTGTAATGCCGTGAGTAAAATACCTAACTGCATAGCAAATTTACTTGGCGCAGTTGCAGTGCGAACATTGCGCATGCGCAGTTAGCGGAAAATCGCTGCGATGCGAAGAAAAATACCGAGCGAACAACTCGGAATGACCCCCATCAGTCCTTGTATATTCAGACGTACAGATGTGCATCAGGGAAGGGTATTGTAACAGCATATGCATAAAGGGGGTCATTCTGAGTTGATCGCTCGCTGCCGATTTTCGCAGCGCTGCAATCAGTTAACAAAATGGCAAAACTGCGCATGCGTATGCGCCGCAATTCACACGCTCATCGTACGGGTACAAAGAGCATCGTTGTTGTGCAATGCTTTTAGCGACAAATCCATTCGCATTGACAGGAAGAGGGCATATGTGGGTGGCAACTGACCGTTTTCTGGGAGTGTTTGGGAAATTGCAGGAGTGTCCAGGCGTTTGCAGGGTAGGTATCTGACGTCAATTCCGGGACCTCCGTCGCTAGAATCATCGCACAGGATAATTAACTACAGGGCTGGTCTTGTTTTGCACAAAATGTGTTCATGTCACTCGGCTGCACATGTGATTGCACACTTGCAAAGCGAAAATACACTCCCCCGTGAGTGGCGACAATGCGTTTGCATGGCTGCTAAAAGTAGCTAGCGAGCGATAAACTCAGTCACAGGTAAACATTAGCAAAACATAAAGCAAAGGAGGCTCCAACTGTGTCTACCTCAGAATCAGGACCTCTGAGGAGTGACCCCGCACTCTTGACAGGCCCCTCCCCCTCAACAGACTCCGCCCTCATAAGGGCTGCTTCCATACATTTCCCGGGGCTGCTGTTTGATCCCATTCCGCCCTTAGCAGCTACAATGGGGCCAGAGCTGAGAGAGGCCACCTTCCCTGTCACAGTTACATGTGTTATACAGATGGGTCCACGGTTATCTTGACTAGTTTTCTGTGCCTAGGCACAACATGATTTATTAGCATAAACCCTTCATCTATTGTTCTCAGCTGCAATACAATACAGAGAACAATACAGCAGGTGATTAAGTCATTACAGCAGGGGATTAAGTCCGACTGCACAGTCTCAGTTAATCCTATTAAAGGTCAAGATAAACGTGGACCCATCTGTATATAGGGGTGTAGCTATCATAGGTACTGTGACTGCCTACCAGTGCAATGCCTCACCTACTGGTGTGATCTCCACCTCCTGTGACACGATCCTCCTGCTGGTGCTGTGACTGCCTTCCAGTGTAATGCCTCACCTACTGGTGTGATCTCCACCTCCTGTGACACGGTCCTCCTGCTGGTGCTGTGACTGCCTACCAGTGCAATGCCTCACCTACTGTTGTGATCTCCACCTCCTGTGACACGATCCTTCTGCTGGTGCTGTGACTGCCTACCAGTGCAATGCCTCACCTACTGGTGTGATCTCCACCTCCTGTGACATGATCCTCCTGCTGGTACTGTGACTGCCTACCAGTGCAATGCCTCACCTACTGTTGTAATCTCCACCTCCTGTGACACGATCCTTCTGCTGGTGCTGTGACTGCCTACCAGTGCAATGCCTCACCTACTGGTGTGATCTCCACCTCCTGTGACACGATCCTCCTGCTGGTTCTGTGACTGCCTACCAGTGCAATGCCTCACCTACTGTTGTGATCTCCACCTCCTGTGACACAATCCTTCTGCCTGTGCTGTGACTGCCTACCAGTGCAATGCCCCACCTACTGGTGTGATCTCCACCTCCTGTGATAAGATCCTCCTGCTGGTGCTGTGACTGCATACCAGTGCAATGCCTCACCTACTGGTGTGATCTCCACCTCCTGTGACATGATCCTCCTGCAAGTGATGTGACTGCCTACCAGTGCATTGCCTCACTCACCGGCAGCGATGGACTGGGGCCTTTAATCGGCCCTGACATTTGTGAATGCTTGAATGCCTAAGGCGCACACGTGCGTCACAGGGGGCCTGCGCACACATCACAGGGGGTGCACCGCACGACGCATGGGGGCATGCCGCGAGTCATGGGGGCTTGGACTCGTGGCACACCCCCATTACCATGGCTATGGTTGCTGGTTGGGGGTGGGACGCACCATGAGTCTGGGGGCGTGGACTCATGGCACGCCCCCATTTCCATGGAGACCATGGAACCAGAGAGCCGAGACTGCATTGCGCGTGGCATTCCCGGCTCTCTGAGTGACCGATTTGGCCCACCTGCCCATTGGCATGTGCCAGAAGTGCCAGATTGCCAGTCCGGCCATGCCCACCGGTGTGATCTCCACCTCCTGTGACACGATCCTCCTACTGGTGCTGTGATTGCCTACCATGCTGCATTAGCCTTGCTTACTACCACTGTGGGTAATACTAACAGTTTGCTTAAGCCCAATTTGTGTTGGGCCCCGCTTATAGCTGACTTACTCCAACCACTTTTCATATATTTCCAGGGCCACTTTACGTTCCCAATCCGCCCCTGTCTGGCATGGAAGAAATGTGAATGATAAATCAATGTACATGTACCAGGAAGTATTGACATGCCTTTATAACATTATCTTATACTGTGAATTTCTTACCCTGTTTCCAAGACAATTAATTAATTTAACTTGTTAATTAAGTGAAAGGAAGACATGATATTTTTGGGTAGATGTATCAAGCCTTGAAGCTACTAACTACAGGTATTGGGGGTCATTCCGAGTTGATCGCTAGTGAAAAATGTTCGCAGCACAGTGATTAAGTGAAAAAGCAGCATTTATGCGCATGTGTATGCGGCGCAGTGCGCACACACAATGTACTTTCACAACGGCCGATGTATTTTTACACAAAGTCTAGCGACGCTTTTCAGTCGCAATGCCAGCCGCAGAGTGATTGACAGGAAAGGGGCGTTTCTGGGTGTCAACTGACCGTTTTTAGGGAGTGTTTGAAAAAACGCAGGCGTGCCAGGAAAAACGCAGGCATGGCTTGCCGAACGCAGGGCGTGTTTGTGACGTCAAATCCGGAACTGAACAGTTTAACTAATCGCAAGCTAAGAGTAGGTCTGGAGCTACTCTGAAACTGCACAATTTTTTTGTAGCCGCTCTGCGATCCGTCCGTTCGCACTTCTGCTAAGCTAAAATACACTCCCAGAGGGCGGCGGCTTAGCTTTTGCACGGCTGCTAAAAACTGCTAGCGAGCGATCAACTCAGAATGACCCCCATTATTTCATGTACTGTGCTAGATAAGTGACAGAAGATGATTGGGTGGTTTGGACATCTGCACTTTATCTCTCTCTTAGGCTTGATACATCTCCCCAAGAGTGCTGTATATAAAATATATGTCTGGCTGCTATACAGCAGGCCAGGAGCACCAGCAGGACAGTAGAGTAACAGTCATATCAGTAATAATTTGCGGACCCTGTGAAATTAGCATTCAGTAAAGACGGGAGACTCAGTCAATGAATACATAAAACATTTTTTAGTTTATGTTAAAATATAAAAAGTTTATTAAGTGGAATATTTAATAAATAATATTTGCGAGACATCTCCGAAAACAGTCGGTTTTGGGGGCTGCCCACAAATAGTAACAAGCCCCTGAATGTATGTATTGGGGACTGCAATGGATATTTGAGATATCTATTGCTTTACTCCTATTTTGAGCACAAAAGCAGCCACCAAAAGTTTCTACGGCAGATAAACTGTGAAACTCACCAAGCTCCATAATACAAAGCATTTCTGAGCTTGGCCCGGCAGCTAATGCCATTTCTAAATGGCTTTTGTAGCCGGTGGGCTACATTATGCAACAATTCCCAGGAGAAGGATCCTTGGGATCCCTCTGCATTATTGTCTGCTCTCATATACGCAGCCTGGTGATTGCACATGTGAACTTGTGCAGCCGGGGTCTAAACCCAGAAGTAAAGTGATCGCATTAGCAATTATTTTACTTCTTATACATTGCAGGGATGGGCATGAGATTGGTACTCATTATGGCATAAAAGCTGCACCTCTGTACTCACGAAGAGTCATCCTTAAGCACTAAGGAGAGGAAAAACCCCCTTGGGGGAAAACCTCTGGGGAACCATGGCCTCAGGATCGCCCTTCCCTCTGGGCATTAAGAGGTGTATTAATAGAGCAGTCAGTATGCTATACCAGCGCATGGGATCCTGGTGGTTGTCATACCGATGCCGGGATCCCAGTACAGAAAAGACCGACAGGGGTGAGCAAGCTGTGTTCTCCCCTCTCCCCACCCCTTAACCCTGCCTGTCTGCAGTCTAACACTAACCTCCCCCCTTTGTGCCTAACAATCCCGCGGAGGTGCCTAATCCTAACCTCCGTCCCTGCTGCCTAAACCTAACCATCTCTTCCCTGCAGCCTAAGCACTCCCGGGGGTACCTAACCCACCCTACCCACAGCCTAACCCTAATTTATATCCCACCCGCAGCCTAATCCTAACCCCCCACCTGTGGCCTAAACCTAACCCCCGTGCCTGATGACTAAACCTAAACCTCCCTTCCCCCAGCCTAAACACCCCCAGGGGTGCCTAACCCTAACCAACCCTACCCGCTGCCTAACCCTAACCTCCCCCCACCCACAGCCTAAACCTAATCCCCGCCTGATGCCTAAACCTAATCTCCCCACCTGATGCCTAAACCTAACCCTCCCTCCCCTGCAGACTAACCACCCACGGGGGGTCCCTAACCCACCCTACCCGCAGCCTAACCCTATCCTCCCCTTACCTCCACCTAACCCTTACCACTCTGCCTGATGCCTAACCCTCTCCCTCTCCCCACCCCCCTAACCCTGCCTGAACGCAGTCTAACCCTAACCTCTCCCCTTTGTGCCTAACCCTCCCGCGGAGGTACCTAATCCTAACCTCTGTCCCTGCTGCCTAAACCTAACCCTCCCTCTCCCACAGCCTAACCACCCCCCTCTGTCCCTGCTGCTTAAACACTCCCGGAGGTGCCTAACCCTAACCCACCCTACCCGCAGCCTAACGCTAACCTCCCCCCACACACAGCCTAAACCAAACCTAGCACCTGACGCCTAAACCTAACCCACTGCCTGATGCCTAAACCTAACCCTCCCTCCCCCGCAGCCTAACCACCTCCGGGGCTACCTAACCCTAAGCTCCCCCCACCCGCAGCCTAAACTTAACCCCCTCACCTAACGCCTAAACCTAACTCTCCCGCCTGATGCCTAAACCTAACCCTCCCTCCCAAGCATCCTAAAATCCCCCGGGGGTGCCTAACCCACCCTATCCACAGCCTAACCCTAATCTCCCCCCACCTGCAGCCTAACCCTAACCCCCACCTGATGCCTAAACCTAAACCCCCCCTGACGCGTAAACCTAACCCTCCCTCCCCCTCAGCCTAACACCCCCCCCCTCGCCCAGTGCCTGATGCCTAAACCTAACCCTCCCTCCCTCCCATGCAGCCAACCTCCCCCGGGGGGTGCCTAACCCGCCCTATCCGCCGCCTAACCCTAACCTCCCCCCACCTGCAGCCTAACCCTAACCCCCCACATGATGCCTAAACCTAAACCCCCTTGACGGTTAAACCTAACCCTCCTTCCCCAACAGACTAACCACCCCCCCTCCCCCCGTGCCTGATACCTAAACCTAACCCCCCTTGCCCAGCCCTAAACCTATGATCGTGGGGAGACGGGCATTGGTATCCTTGCCCATTCTGAGTTCCAACATCTGGATTCTGAAGAGTGTCGGGATCCCAGTGTCAGTATTCTGAATGTCGTAAACCCGACAGTCGGCATCTTTACCGCATCTCCTAATAGGTAATGTATATGTCCCAACATTTGGAGCATGTGTCCGCAGCTCTCCTCCCAGGGCAGCTATTCAGGGATCACCCACTGCGTGTAGACGAAGAGGAAGAGATGAAAAATCATTGTTAGTGGATGAACAAGCAGAGAGAGAAACTGCAAACAGTGGTGTGGTTGTGTAGAGAGAAAAATCTCTCTATGTAAATATGTTACTCTAACTACTGAGGACATGGAAAATACCTCTTATAGTAATTAGTGGGTACCTGCAGAAAAGAAATTTGACCAGTAAATAATAAAAGCTATACATTTCTAACATTTAGGGGTCAATCCAATTAGGTACGAGTTACCATTGCTGCAACGTTTAAACAGCATCTGTGGCCAGATTCAGCCTAAGGGGCTACCGAAAAGTGCGGCTGTTGTAAGACAAACTCACACCTAATTAAACTGACCCCTTAGTTGTTAAATGTGATAAAATAGTAAAATATAATGGTGTAATTGTGGGCCTGATTCAGTTGTGGTTGTTGAAGCGATCGCTGCTGCAATCTTGCCATTGACAATTGCATCATGAGTCTAGCAGTCGTAGGCTGAGCAAGTCTCCTAGACACGGGGGGCTCTCCAGCAGCAACACAGGTCGCAATAAGTAATATATGCACGTACATGGAACGTCGTTTGAATGGACCTGACACGCCTGTATACAGTTAGCCACCCCCGTTACCACCTCCAACACTGACTTCCTGTCAATCACTTTGCGATGGGAACCTCTATGTGAGCTTGATTTAATTTTGTGTGCAGTGCAGCAACAGCAGCTCTGCGTCCACATCTGAGAAGGATACTAGGGAAAGGACTATGTCACCTTTATTATATGTAAAGATAGGGAAACAGTCACTTGTTACAGCTCCAATTCACATCATTTATACCATTCTGTACCATTTCATCATTTGGTTATTCTATGGTGGAGATGTATTAAGCCCTGCAGAGTGATAAAGTGGAGAGAGATAAAGTACCAGCCAATCAGCTCCTAACTGCCACGTTACAGGCTGTGTTTGAAAAATGACAAGAAGGAGCTGATTGGTTGTTAGCTTATCTCTCCCCACTTTATCACTCTCACAGGCTTTGTACACCTGCCCAGGGTCGGACTGGCCCACAGGGGTACCAGGGAAACCACCGGTGGGCCCCACTGCTTGAGGGCCCACTCCTTCCTTTAGTGATCAGGTTCCAGACTGTGCACTTGTATTATACATGGTAGATATGTTGCATTAAACTGCAATAGACCATTGTGCATTTCAAGCCTCTGTGGAGGCTGGCCACACACCCTTTGTAGACTAGCCACACCCCTAAGTATGGGCCCCTAGCAATACATTCCCCCGGTGGGCCCTTCATACCCCAGTCCGACACTGCACCTGCACCCAGTTCATTGATATACTGTAAATGTCAGCCATTTCACTATCTCCCCCGATCTGTATTGTTCTTCCCCCGATCTGTATGTTCTGTGTCATGCTCTCCCCACCCTTCCTGTTTTTCTGTATGTTCTACATCTTGCAACCCCCAAAAGTGTATGTTCTTCCTCTATATGTCCTATAGAGTACGCCACAATTTCTATGTTTTTGTGTTGTGCCCCCACACCATCTGTATGTGCTATACCAAGTTGCCCCCTTCTGCATGTTTTATATTGTCTGTTCTCCTCCACCATAGATCCTATGTTTTATATTGTGCTCTCAATACCCCCCACCACACACACACAATTACACAAGTATGGTAACTTACCTCCTGCATGCTATCCTCCGGTCACTAATTCCTCTGCGACCCCTCCCGTCGTCTTCAACTGAAACTTTGCAGATCTCGTTGCTGGTCACCCGACACTCTGCAAATCTCTTTGCCAGAACTTTGCCAAATGATGATCTAAATAACCAGAATTTCCTAGTCAGACATACAATGTGTATAATTATACTACTACATTTTGTTACGTACTTTCATTTTTATTCATTTGCAATTTATCTATTTTATTGACCTTTTTATCCAAAACCCAAGATCCTTTCTCATAGAGACCCAAGTTATCTGCTCCAGGTTTTATCTTCCCTAGTGCTAGGACCATGTTAGTATCATACACTGGGCCTAATTCAGACCTGATCGCAGCAGCAAATTTGTTCTCTAATGGACAGTTCCATGTGCACTGCAGGTGGGGCAGATGTAACATGTGCAGAGAGAGTATAGTAACTTACCTCCTGCATGTTATACTCCAGTCATTGCTACCTCTGTGACCCCTCCCATCGTCTTCAACTGACACTTTGCAGATCTCTTTGCCGGTCACCCGACACTCTGCAAATCTTTTTGCCAGATGATCTAAAATACACAAAAGACTATCATTAAGCATAATACTAGTTTAAGTACAATAAAATGTCCATGAGTCAACCAGTTTCCCAATTTTCCTTAAACCAAACAAGATACTTTCAAAGTTACCAATATCCCATTTATCTATTTTATTAACTTTTTCATCCCAAAGCCACGATCCTGCCTCATAGAGACCCAGGTTATCTGCATCCCCTGTATGTGTGCTTATATTCCATACTGCCCTCTTTATTCCTGTAACGCTATATTTTTATTCCTAAAGATGTCATTACTTCCTGCGCTTCTATTTATGTGTCCTTGTACCTGTATTCCCTGTTTTGTCTATCTTGTCTTGCCTTTCAGCTGACTATACTGCACTCTGTCTTCCTTACCCCCCTCCAACATACCTTGCTATGTAGTACTCACCTCCTCCTACCTGTCTTCCTGCATGGAAACTGGAAATGTCAGCAGCTGTAGATATAATGCTAAAGGAAGAAGCATTGTCATGTCATGGGCTAGTGATGTCACAGGCTAGGTGTGATGTCACAGTAACCAGTAGCAAAGCTACAGAGTTACAGCTATCTTACATATACATTTTCTACATCAATTACAACTGGATATACATGAGTTTCTAGTTTAAAAAAAATGAGACTAGTGTAGAAAATGAAGTATAAAGCAATGTTGTACAAAGTGCCTAAATATATAGGTAAAGGGAAAACATAAGTGACCGGAATTTCTAGACTAAATCACTGCTTAGATTTTATAAGGAAATAAAGCTCTTTAACTAAGAGGCTGAATTAATCACCTGTCACCCCTCCGGCAGCGGTGGCATTGTGGTGCTGGAGCCGGGATGAGTATCAGGGGCAGCTGCGGCAGTCCATAACTGTCATTACGTCAGCAGAGGTGGCAGAAGGAGGAGAACTAGGGGTAGCATGGTAGTACTTCACTGCTGCCCCTGTGACACTGGGACCCACAGCAGCATTAGCGGGAGGAGAGGATCCTTCCCATGCCCGCACTCGACCCCCGATCACCTGACACCACCCTCCCGGTGATCAGTTCCCGGCCACAGCATATCACCTGCCACACTCCACCAATCACTCGGCACCACCTGCGCGTTCAGCAGTGTCCCACGCACGCACTCCAATGGCAACTACTCACTCGGCTCTGCACCTCCACAACTGTAGTCCATGGTGGATCCAGGGGGATAACACACCCCTCTGGTAAGTGATGGGGCACTATGCTGATAATCTCCTGAAGTGTCCCTACTGGGTCCCCTGTGGTCTGTTGCAGAAGCTAAAGTGGGTGGGTGGTGGACTCACCTCCTGACCTCTGTGCCCTAAACTCACCCACCTCCTCCGGACCTCTGTGCCCTAACCTCACCCACCTCCTCCTGACCTCTGTGCCCTAACCTCCCCCTCCTCCTCTGGACCTATGTGCCCTAACCTCACCCACCTCCTCCTGACCTCTGTGCCCTAACCTCCCCCACCTCCTCTGGACCTCTTTGCCCTAACCTCACCCACCTCCTCCGGACCTCTGTGCCCTAACCTCACCTACCTCCTTCTGACTTCTGTGCCCTAACCTCACCCACCTCCACTGGACCTCTGTGCCCTAACCTCACCCACCTCCTCCTGACCTCTGTGCCCTAACCTCACCCATCTCCTCCTGACCTCTATGCCCTAACCTCACCCACCTCCTCCAGACCTCTGTGCCCTAACCTCACCCACCTCCTCCGGACCTCTGTGCCCTAACCTCACCCATCTCCTCCCAACCCCTGTGCCCTAACCTCACCCACCTCCTCCCAACCTCTGTGCCTTAACCTCACGACCTCCTCCGGACCTATGTGCCCTAACATCACCCTCCTCCTCTGGACCTCTGTGCCCTAACCTCACCCACCTCCTCCTGACCTCTGTGCCCTAACCTCACCCACCTCCTCCTGACCTCTGTGCCCTATCCTCACCCACCTCCTCCGGACCTCTGTGCCCTAACCTCACCCACCTCCTTCTGACTTCTGTGCCCTAACCTCACCCACCTCCACTGGACCTCTGTGCCCTAACCTCACCCACCTCCTCCTGACTTGTCTCTCTGTGCTCTAACCTCACCCACCTCCTCCTGACTTGTCTCTCTGTAATCTAACCTCACCTACCTCCTCCTGACTTCTGTCTCTCTGTGTCCTAACCTCACCCATCTCCTCCTGACTTCTGTCTCTCTGTGCCCTAACCTCACCCACCTCCTTCTTGAAATGGGAATAAGGATCCCTGCTGTTACTTTCTCGGTCCCTCTGTCACTCACCCTGTCCCTACTGTCACCCTCTCTGAAATTTGTCTCATTCCATGTGGCATAATGTGAATATTGGCTCATTCTGTGTGCTATAATGTGAATTCCGGCTCATACCGTGTGCTATAATGTGAATTTTGTCTCATACCGTGTGCTATAATGTGAATTTCGGCTCATACTGTGTGCTATAATGTGAAAGGGGCACCAGAACTAGATAATATAAGGGGTCCTACTACAGTGAATTATACAGTTTCTGTGGCTGGCTGACCTCGAGTCTGCATTTCACCTGAATTTAATCAGCCACAGAACCTGTGTAACCCATAAGCGTATAAATAGGAGAATAAATAAGAGTTGTCTTTTTTGCTGGAGCACTAGAAATGTATTATTCAATACCAGCGTATATAAAACTACAAGGCGGGCCCGCAAGGTGACATTCAAAGGGAATAGGTAATGACATCCACTCTACTTATTCACACCTGCTGGACGTGTTGGAAAGAGGTTGAGTGGACAGTGAGCGTGGCTGTGCCCTGTGGTACCACGTGGCACCATTGTACCGACAGCCAGACTGCTGAGAACGGAACCTGGAGGGTACATAACTTTTTGGTTTTCATTTCATCTCATGACACTCCAATCAAAGCTACTCTTCTGGTTATCCTATCACCTAGGACAACAATGAAGGTGACTCCATAATATTTCTTCCATTGTTTTTCCATGTCACAGAAACATTGCATGTGTGTTACAGGTGACCATCCTAATCATCTCTCCTTCACTTCACAGTAATGTCATTGTTACTGATACATTATTTGGATCAAGCATCAAAAGGAAACTTAGGTATAAGAGTCTGGCCGGCATATCACTTATTGCATGACGACCTTGTGCCTGCGCTGTAATGTATGTAGATGGAGCATTTGGTTTTGCTAATGACTTACATAGACTCCATAAGAGGGCATGCTGACATAGTATATTGTTGAATGTTAACATGTATGATCTTAAACTCCATCTACAAATGTTCTGTTGCGAGACTTCCAATATGCTCAGAATATTGCTACTGTGACAGATGATTTATTATATACTAGCTGGAGTACCCGGCGTTGCCCCGGATTTTAAGAATGTCTGTTTACAAAAATAAATGTAAATATTAAACAGACAGTATAAATAACATTGTAGATAGCTGAATACCCATGCTTTGGTACGGGATGAGGATGGTAAATTAGAATGATAGTTTGTTAATTTATGTTGACTGGAGACTAGTATATAGGCATATCTTGCTTCCCTGATGCACTTTGTGTAGTGGCCGCACCCCTTTTTGGTCTCCCAAGGGACTCTGCTCTTCCCACTATACAACTATCAATCTGTGGCTTCCTGCTGCCTTCATTCCCCTCCTCACATCATGTCACTGGCCCTGTCATCACTGAGATATCATGCATGCCCTGATTTAGTGTGTTCTGCTGGCCCACCCCTAGGGGTGCTAGTGGTGTGTTACCCTCACAGTTTTGTTCCCAGTGTGTAAGTCATATGTGTAGCAAGTTTGGTGTAAATTGCTCCAGGCATTCCAGAGTTATGCTGACTGCTGAAAAACTCTGTGCTGCTGCCTCACCCCTTGGGTTGCTAGATGTGCCTTACCCCCACAGTGTTTGTTCCCAGCTTGCAAGTCATATGTGAACCAAGTTTGTTGTAAATTGGTCAAGGCATTCGGGAGTAATGCTATCTCCTGACATACTCTGTGCTGCTGTCCCACCCCTAGGGGTGCTAGGGGTGCCTGACCCCCACAATGTTTGTTTCCACAGTAAAAGTCATATGTGTACCAAGTTTGTTGTAAATTGCTACAGGCATTCCAGAGTTATGCTGTCTGCTGAAATACTCAGTGCTGCTGCCTCACCCCTAGGGGTGCTAGGGGTGTCTTCCTCCCACAGTGTTTGTTCCCAGATTGTAAGGCATATGTGTACCAAGTTTTGAGTACAATGCTCCAGCAATTCCGGAGTTATGCTGTCTCCTGATATACTCTGTGCTGCTGTCTGCCCCCCTAGGGGTGCTAGGGATTTCTAATTGTTTTAGTTGCCTCCGTCGTGTTTTAATATGCTCGTATGTAAAATTTCACAATCGTCGCTTGTAAACTGTGGATTTGTATAGAAAGACAGAAGGACGTATTTTCGCTTTTATATAGTCGATACACTTAGAGTTACTTTGATATGTGACTGTCATACTTGGCAACAATTTATAAAAAGTTCCAGGGATGCTTGGTGGCTGAGTCCAGTGCATGGTGGAATGTCATGTGCGGATCTGTCTAGGAGGACCTTGGTGCACTACAACTCCCATCGTGTCATGTTTACTGGACTTCATTATAATGTGATGATTTGTTTTTATTTCATGTTAATTACTCATCATGTTCCATACATTTTCATTTATACCAATTAATGTGCACATAACACAGTGTTTATAGGGCCTAATTCAGGCCTGATCACTCACTACCGTTTTTTGCAGCGCTGCCATCAGGTCAGAACTGCGCATGCGTAATATGCACCGCAATGTGCAGGCACTTCGCACAGGTACAAAGTAGAGATGAGAGGGTTCGGTTCCTCAGAATCCGAACCCCCCCGAACTTCAGCCTTTTTACACGGGTCCGAGGCAGACTCGGATCTTCCCGCCTTGCTCGGTTAACCCGAGCGCGCCCGAACGTCATAATCCCGCTGTCGGATTCTCGCGAGGCTCGTATTCTATCGCAAGACTCAGATTCTATATAAGGAGCCGCGCGTCGCCGCCATTTTCACACGTGCATTGAGATTGATAGGGAGAGGACGTGGCTGGCGTCCTCTCCGTTAGAATAGATAGAGACACTTGAGTTGATTTACTACTAACTTAGTAATTTTGGGGAGCATTAGGAGTACTCAGAGTGCAGAGTTTTGCTGATAGTTACTAGTGACCACCACCAGTTTTATTTATTATTTAATATAATCTGTTCTCTGCCTGAAAAAAAACGATACACAGTCACATACCATATCTGTGCTCAGCCTCAGTGTGCTGCATGATAATATCATCTATGTATATCTGACTGTGCTGAGTACTCACTGCTCACACAGCTGAATTGTGGGGGAGACTGGGGTGCAGTTATAGCAGGAGTACAGTGCACACTTTTGCTGCCAGTGTGACTGACCAGTGACCACCAGTATATTGTCTGCCTGAAAAAGTTAAACACTCCTGTGGTGTTTTTTTTTTTTATTCTATAAACGCATTCTGCTGACAGTGTCCAGCAGGTCCGTCATTCATTATATTATATAATTTTTTACCTGCAGTAGTGTTATATTTTTTTTGTTCATCTCTATCATCTTTATCATCTCTATATTAGCAGACGCAGTACGGTAGTCCACGGCTGTGGCTACCTCTGTGTCGTCAGTGCTCGTCCATAATTGTATACCTACCTGTGGTGGGGGTTTTTTTCTATCTTCTTCATACTAGTAGTTTAGGAGTCTGCTGACAGTGTCCAGCAGGTCCGTCATTATATTATATATACCTGCAGTAGTGATATATATATATATTTTTTATATCATTATCATCTCTATACTAGCAGACGCAGTACGGTAGTCCACGGCTGTAGCTACCTCTGTGTCGTCAGTGCTCGTCCATAATTGTATACCTACCTGTGGTGGGGTTTTTTTTTCTATCTTCTTCATACTAGTAGTTTAGGAGTCTGCTGACAGTGTCCAGCAGGTCCGTCATTATATTATATATACCTGCAGTAGTGATATATATATATTTTTTATATCATTATCATCTCTATACTAGCAGACGCAGTACGGTAGTCCACGGCTGTAGCTACCTCTGTGTCGTCAGTGCTCGTCCATAATTGTATACCTACCTGTGGTGGGGTTTTTTTTTCTATCTTCTTCATACTAGTAGTTTAGGAGTCTGCTGACAGTGTCCAGCAGGTCCGTCATTATATTATATATACCTGCAGTAGTGATATATATATATTTTTTATATCATTATCATCTCTATACTAGCAGACGCAGTACGGTAGTCCACGGCTGTAGCTACCTCATTGCGCCTCTTTTTTCTTCTTCTTTGCATCATGTGCTGTTTGGGGAGTATTTTTTGGAAGGGCCATCCTGCGTGACACTGCAGTGCCACTCCTAGATGGGCCAGGTGTTTGTGTCGGCCACTAGGGTCACTTATCTTAGTCACACAGCTACCTCATTGCGCCTCTTTTTTTTCTTCTTTGCGTCATGTGCTGTTTGGGGAGTATTTTTTGGAAGGGCCATCCGGCCTGACACTGCAGTGCCACTCCTAGATGGGCCAGGTGTTTGTGTCGGCCACTAGGGTCGCTTAGCTTACTCACACAGCTACCTCATTGCGCCTCTTTTTTTCTTTGCGTCATGTGCTGTTTGGGGAGGGTTTTTTGGAAGGGCCATCCTGCGTGACACTGCAGTGCCACTCCTAGATGGGCCAGGTGTTTGTGTCGGCCACTTGGGTCGCTGAGCTTACTCACACAGCTACCTCATTGCGCCTCTTTTTTTCTTTGCGTCATGTGCTGTTTGGGGAGTGTTTTTTGGAAGGGCCATCCTGCGTGACACTGCAGTGCCACTCCTAGATGGGCCAGGTGTTTGTGTCGGCCACTTGGGTCGCTGAGCTTAGTCATCCAGCGACCTCGGTGCAAATTTTAGGACTAAAAATAATATTGTGAGGTGTGAGGTGTTCAGAATAGACTGAAAATGAGTGGAAATTATGGTTATTGAGGTTAATAATACTTTGGGATCAAAATGACCCCCAAATTCTATGATTTAAGCTGTTTTTTTAGGGTTTTTTGAAAAAAACACCCGAATCCAAAACACACCCGAATCCGACAAAAAAAATTCGGTGAGGTTTTGCCAAAACGCGTTCGAACCCAAAACACGGCCACGGAACCGAACCCAAAACCAAAACACAAAACCCGAAAAATTTCCGGTGCACATCTCTAGTACAAAGCGGTTCGTTGCTCTGCAATGGGTTTGTTCAAAGAATCCATTCGCATTGGCGAACGCAAGGAGATTAACAGGACGAAGGCATTTGTGGGTGTCAACTAACCGTTTTCTGGGAATGGTTGAAAAAACGCAGGCATTCCCAAGCGTTTGCAGGGCGGGTGTCTGACGTGAATTCCGGTCCCGGACAGGTTGAAGTGATCGCAGCGGCTGAGTAAGTCCTGGGCTACTCAGAAACTGCACAAAATCTTTTTGTACCGCTCGGCTGCACATGCGATCGCACACTTGCACAGCTAAAATACAGTCCCCGGTGGGCGGCGACTATGTGAACGCAGGACTGCAAAAAACAGCTAGCGAGCAATCAGGTCTGAATTGGCCCCATAGATCCTCCAGAAACCCCATGGGGCTGTTTTACTGGTCCATGTCAGGTTTGGCCATCCAAGTGTGAGGTCAAATTGATGAATAAACCTAGGCTGCAGCTCCAGAGGCGGGATGGGCCTGCGTGTGGCCAGCTGTACAGTGGAGACATCGGAAACCAGCCCATGGGGTATATTTACTAACATTCGTAATTTTAGGAAAAAGGTCAAAGTTCAATCACGAATGACATCGACAGTGTAAAATTGCAACTTTTTGAATTGATTACGTCTAATTTACTAAGCTGCCGTATTTTGCCTTTTCGGGTTTTCCGATGTCGATGTCATTCGTTTTTTTTTTTCTGTTTTTTACGGCAGTGATTAGCAAAACACTGCCGACTTTTTAAAAATGAATCTCGGCCGGATCTGTGTGATCCGTGCTGGGGTTCATTTTTTTTTTTTTTTAAATAAACACTGTAAAACTTTAAAAAAAATTGCGTGGGGTCCCCCCTCCTAAGCATAACCAGCCTCGGGCTCTTTGAGCCGATCCTGGTTGCAGAAATATGGGAAAAAAAATGACATGGGTTCCCCCATATTTAAGCAACCAGCATCGGGCTCTGCGCCTGGTCCTGGTTCCAAAAATACGGGGGACAAAAAGAGTAGGGGTCCCCCGTATTTTTAAAACCAGCACCGGGCTCCACTAGCTGGACAGATAATGCCACAGCCGGGGGTCACTTTTATATAGTGCCCTGCGGCCGTGGCATCAAAAATCCAACTAGTCACCCCTGGCCGGGGTACCCTGGGGGAGTGGGGACCCCTTCAATCAAGGGGTCCCCCCCCCAGCCACCCAAGGGCCAGGGGTGAAGCCCGAGGCTGTCCCCCCCATCCAATTGGCTGCGGATGGGGGGCTGATAGCCTTTTGTGAAAATGAAAAGATATTGTTTTTAGTAGCAGTACTACAAGGCCCAGCAAGCCTCCCCCGCATGCTGGTACTTGGAGAACCACAAGTACCAGCATGCGGCGGAAAAACGGGCCCGCTGGTACCTGTAGTACTACTACTAAAAAAATACTTAAAAAAAGACAAGACACACACACCTTGAAAGTAAAGATTTATTACATACATCCACACAAACATACAAACATACTTACCTTATGTTCACACGCAGGTCGGTCCTCTTCTCCAGTAGAATCCAAGGGGTACCTGTTGAATAAATTAGACTCACCAGCTCCAGGGTCCCAGGCTCCTCGTAGCATCCATTTGTAATCCACGTACTTGAATAAAATAAAAAAACGGACACCCGAGCCACGCACTGAAAGGGGACCCATGTTTGCACATGGGTCCCCTTTCCCCGACTGCCAGAAACCCACTCTGACTTCTGTCTAAGTGGGTTTCTTCAGCCAATCAGGGAGCGCCACGTTGTAGCACCCTCCTGATCGGCTGTGTGCTCCTGTACTGACTGACAGGCAGCACGCGGCAGTGTTACAATGTAGCGCCTATGCGCTCCATTGTAACCAATGGTGGGAACTTTCTGCTCAGCGGTGAGGTCACTTTCGGTAAACCGCAGGGCAGAAAGTTCCCACCATTGGTTACAATGGAGCGCATAGGCGCTACATTGTAACACTGCCGCGTGCTGCCTGTCAGTCAGTACAGGAGCACACAGCCGATCAGGAGGGTGCTACAACGTGGCGCTCCCTGATTGGCTGAAGAAACCCACTTAGACAGAAGTCAGAGTGGGTTTCTGGCAGTCGGGGAAAGGGGACCCATGTGCAAACATGGGTCCCCTTTCAGTGCGTGGCTCGGGTATCCGGATTTTATTTTATTCAAGTACGTGGATTACAAATGGATGCTACGAGGAGCCTGGGACCCTGGAGCTGGTGAGTCTAATTTATTCAACAGGTACCCCTTGGATTCTACTGGAGAAGAGGACCGACCTGCGTGTGAACATAAGGTAAGTATGTTTGTATGTTTGTGTGGATGTATGTAATAAATCTTTACTTTCAAGGTGTGTGTGTCTTGTCTTTTTTTGGGTATTTTTTTAGTAGTAGTACTACAGGTACCAGCGGGCCCGTTTTTCCGCCGCATGCTGGTACTTGTGGTTTTCCAAGTACCAGCATGCGGGGGAGGCTTGCTGGGCCTTGTAGTACTGCTACTAAAAACAATATCTTTTCATTTTCACAAAAGGCTATCAGCCCCCCATCCGCAGCCAATTGGATGGGGGGGACAGCCTCGGGCTTCACCCCTGGCCCTTGGGTGGCTGGGGGGGGGACCCCTTGATTGAAGGGGTCCCCACTCCCCCAGGGTACCCCGGCCAGGGGTGACTAGTTGGATTTTTGATGCCACGGCCGCAGGGCACTATATAAAAGTGACCCCCGGATGTGGCATTATCTGTCCAGCTAGTGGAGCCCGGTGCTGGTTTTAAAAATACGGGGGACCCCTACTCTTTTTGTCCCCCGTATTTTTGGAACCAGGACCAGGCGCAGAGCCCGATGCTGGTTGCTTAAATATGGGGGAACCCCTGTCAATTTTTTCCCCATATTTCTGCAACCAGGATCGGCTCAAAGAGCCCGAGGCTGGTTATGCTTAGGAGGGGGGACCCCACGCAATTTTTTTTTAGAAAATAACCACTTTCCCACCCCTTCCCACTGATATACATGCACGGATCTCATGGATCCCTGCATGCCCATACAATCACGGATTAAAAAAGCAGGTCTGTTTTTTTTTTAGCACTTTTTTACGAGTTGTAATTTTTCACGGCATTGTTTTTTTTTTTTTTTCTTTGCACTTCTTAGTAAATGACCGAGATTCATACTTAAACAGCCGCGTTTTGACCGATGGTGTATTCATTCGTAATTATTTTCATGGACTACCCAAAAATTACGAATGCCCTCATCACTGCCGTGATTTGAGTTTAGTAAATTACCGAGATGACACTTTGATGAAAAAACGGCATCTCGGTCAAAATCGGGACCTTAGTAAATATACCCCCCTGTCCTCTCATGCTTTACAGTGTTTAGTTGCAAAATTGGTGGTGGTGGTGGTGGGTGTTTGGTAGGCTAAAGCACTGGGGCTCGTTACAAATACTGGAGTCTATTTACTAAGCCTTGGAGAGAGATAAAGTGGACGGAGATAAGTACCAGCCAATCAGCTGCTAACTGTCATATTATAGGCTATGTTTGAAAAATGACAGGAGCTGATTGACTGGTACTTTATCTCCATCCACTTTATCTCTCTACAAGGCTTAGTACATAGACCCCATTGTATGCAGTGGATGTGGGGGAGATGAAATGGTTAAAAAATATATACTTTTTTGCTAGTGAGCTACAGGGCTCAGATATCACACACTTACCAAGTTCCTGGCTGCCAGTTGGGAGGGGTATGGCGCAACCATGTGGGCAGTGCCGGGGCATGACAGCAGAATGGCATAATCAAGGCACAGTGTATAAAGCCACGATTACATCATTGTAAAGTGGGGGAAGGGGCCATGATGATGGGATTCAGCAGGAATAATGTCAGCTTGCCTGGACTGGTCACTTCACACGGGAAGTGGGCATTAGCGTGTGGAACTGAGGTGTTACTAAAGATATGCCTACACCTTGGTGTCTGCTATCTTGGAGTCTCCAAGACATTGCGGGAGATTAGGCAAGTACCATATTCTCTATCATGCGTTTGGATCGTGTAACCGGCGGTTGGGATACTAGGGGTCAGCATCATAGGCGTGCGCATGAAGGGTGCCTGGTGCACACAGGCACCCCCTAATGTCTGGCACCCCCCCCCCCCACATGCCTGCTGCTGACGCCGATTTCCGTCTCTTGACGCTGAAGGGAGGAGAGTGCTGCGCGTATCTCTCCTGCCCCGGCCCTCTCTGATTACCCGTCTCCGGCATTTAAAATGTCTCTGGCTGTCAGCCAATCAGAGCTAGTGAACCGGCTCTTGATTGGCTGCCGGCCCATGAGTTTTGATTGGCTCACAAGCCGGCGCTATATTTCATACTCTGAAGTGAGGTGCAGGAGAAAACGCGCGGTGCGCTCGCCTCCCCACAGCATCAGAGACGGGAATCAGCGGCACTAGCAGCAGGAGGGTGAGCACAATTGGGGGCATATATGCATCTGGCATTGCTGGGGACATAAGTATATCTGGCACCACTGGGTGCATATGTATCTGGCACTGCCAGGGCCATGTGTATCTGGCACCACTGGGGGCAAATGTATCTGGCACCGATGGGGGCATTTGTATCTGGCACTGCTGGGGGCATTTGTGTATCTGGCACTGCCAGTGGCATGTGTATCTGGCACCGCTGGGGGCATTTTTGTATCTGACACCGCTGGGGGAATTTGTGTATCTGGCACCGCTAGGGGCATATGTATCTGGTACCACTGGGGGCATGTGTATCTGGCACCACTGGGGGCATTTGTGTATCTGACATTGCTGGGGCCATTTGTGTATCTGGCTCCGCTAGGGGCATATGTATATGGCACCACTGGGGGCATATGTATCTAGCACCGCTGGGGGCATTTGTGTATCTGGCACCGCTGGGAGCATTTGTGTATTTGGCACTGCGGGGGGCATTTTTGTATCTGGCATCGCGGGGGGCATTTGTGTATCTGGCAACGTGGGAGGGGGGGGGCATTTGTGTATCTGGCACCGCTAGGGGCATTTGTGTATCTGGCACCGCTGGGGGCATATGTGTATCTGGTACCGCTGGGGGAATATGTGTATATGGCATCGCTGGGGGTATTGAGTAAGGGGCACCGCTGGGGGCATATGTGTATCTGGCACTATGGGGGCATATGTTTAGATTGCTTTGAGTGCCAATAGGCGGTGCTAGATATGCCCAATAGGCGGTGCTAGACACACCCAGTAGGTGGTGCTAAACACACCCCTCCGACGGTGCACCCCCTAATAAAATGTTCTGCACACGCCTATGGTCAGAATCCCGATGCAGGGATCCTGGTCACCAGATTGCCAGTGGTGGTACGAGTGCAACAGAGCCCCATGTGGGCTCGCCAAGGGCGTAGCTACCATAGGTGCAGGTAGTGCAGCTGCTATGGGGCCCAGAGCTGAGAGGGGCCACTTTCCCTGTCACAGTTACATGTGTTATATACAGGGTGTAGCTAGCTACCATAGGTGCAGGGAGTGCAGATGCTATGGGACCCAGAGCTGAGAGAGGCCACCTTCCCTGTGACAGTTACATGTGTTATATACAGGGTGTAGCTACCAAAGGTGCAGAAAGTGCAGCTGCTATGGGGCCCAGTGATGAGAGGGGCCACCTTCCCTGTCATAGATACATGTGTTATATACAGGGTGTAGCTACCATAGGTGCAGGGAGTGCAGCTGCTATGGGGCCCAGTGCTGAGAGGGGCCACCTTCCCTGTCACAGTTACATGTGTTATATACAAGGACATAGCTACCATAAGTGCAGGGAATGCAGCTGTCATGCAGAGCTGAGAGGGGCCACCTTCCCTGCCACACTTACATGTGTTATATACAAGGATGTAGCTACCATAGGTGCAGGGATTGCAGCTACCAGGGGCGGATTGGCCCACCAGGACACCATGACAGATTGCGATGGGCTGCTCCCATAACCCCCTTAGCCAGGCCGATTCATACTCAGGCTGGGCTGGCTCACACTGCTTCCAGTACTTGTGGTTCATTGGAATCCAATCCGGAAGTTAGGCTAGCGGGCACTTCCAGGAGCCGCTAGCCGTGAAAGGTGGTGATGCTGTTCTACCAATGGGGGACCTTGAGAAAGATACCAGCCCAGCAGCATCCTCTCCCTCGCCCCGGCCAAAGGTCTCTTTAACGAGCCCGGCCCTGGAGCAGCAGCAAAGTGATTTTCGGAGCCAGGTTCTCTACACCCGCTGCCACCACAGCTCCCGCACTCTCACTGAACTCGCCAGAGCGACAAATGAGCACTGAAGGGACCCAGCAGAGAGGTTATTTTTAGTTACATTATTTGCATTATTATGTTAGTGTAAGGGTTAGGGCGTCCCCGGTCACAGTGTATGGTTTGGGGACTGGACAGGAGCAGGATGTACTTTGTTCTCAGGATGCCAGCTGACCAGGCAGCACTCGCAGCCAGAGCCGTCTTAACAGCAGCGTAGGCCCCTGGGCACAGCAATGCACTGGGGCCCCTACCCATCCTCCAGCATAAGTGGGGAAGGGGGGGGGGGGTTTGGTGCTGGCAGCGGCAGCTTTGATGTCCCGCGGGCGGTAGGGGGTGTTCTATCTTCCGCTCAGCATGTAGGACCTGGAGAAATAATTTCTGCTAATTACTCCTTTACTGCACAGATGGGGCAGGAAGGAGAACACTAAACTGTAGAAGGGGACATTGGGCTGAATGAAAGGCCCTGGTACATGACTTTCAGGGTAGTAGGGGGATGTTTAATACGTAGGGGAGGGGTTGATAGTGGAGTGGGCTTAACATTCATAATTTTCTGGTGGGAGGGCAGCATGCTTGACTGCAGATATCTCAAGTTCCTGAAAATAGATTTCTTAGCTTTGAATGGGATAAAAAGCTATAGAGTCCCACCTTTAAGTAGGTGCTGGGGACTTGGGGATCAGAGTTCAGGAGCCAGAGTAATCCACCAATGAAAATGTAAAACTGCATATTGGGCGTGTGGAGCTGGAGCAGGGACCAGCTGCTGGAAGGCTGATATCTCTGGTTATGGGAATAGTATAGACAAGCTGCCAGTGTCCACCGAAAGGGGAGTGTCCCAGCTTTTGAAATATACCCTCATAAAAAAAAGTTAGACAGAACCTGAGATATCTGGCTGGGAAGAACAATTATCAGGCTAGGATGGGGACCACTGCTTTGAAGTCAGATATCTCCGGTTCCCCAGGGCCGATTTTAAAAAATCTGGTACCCCTAGAAAGAGGGTACCCTCAGCTATCAGCCTAGGGCCCTTTTACTCCTGGGGCCCTTGGGCAAGAGCCCATTGAGCCAATACGAAAAGACGGCCCTGCTCGCAGCCAGTCCTGGGATAATCTCTAATATAAATCCTTCAGCCCTATAGCTGCCCAATGTCTGTCCATGATGATGGGCCTATTTATGCGGTGTCTATGTATGTAATGCGGTGGTTACGTATGTAATGCGTGGCTATGTATTAATGTGGTGCTAGTCGTATGATGCGCTGCTATACCTGTAATGTTGTGCTATTCGTGTTATGTGGTGCTATTTGTGTAATGCAGTGCTATAAGTGTTGTGCTATACATGTAATGCGGTGCTATACGTGTAATGCAGTGCTATACCTGTAATGTTGTGCTATTTGTGTTATGTGGTGCTATTTGTGTAATGCAGTGCTATACGTGTAGTGCCATACATGTAAGGCGGTGCTATCCGTGTATTGTGGAGCTATACGTGTAATGCAGTGCTATTTGTATAATGTGGTGCTATTCATGTAATAATGTGGTGGCTATGTATGTAATATGGTGGCTATGTATGTAATCGGGGCGGATTGGCCACTGGGACAGATTCCGCTGCGCTGGTCCCCTATGTCAGTGTTTCACTTCTTGTGTGTGCTCCCTCCCTGTACTGTGCTGTATGGGGATGTGGTCAACATCCCGCTGGACGGGATCCCAGCGTTCGAAATACAGACGCCGGAATCCCGACCGCCACAATCCCGACATATTCTCCCTCCGTCCACGACACCCATAGAGGGAGAATATAATAGTGTGCCGAGCGTAGCGAGGCACCGTGCCCGCAGCGTGGCGAGAGAAGCGAGCCTGCAAGGGGCTGCGTTCCGTTTGCCACCCCTGTCGGGATTGTGTAATCGGGATTCCGGCGTCGGTATTTCGACCGCCGGGATCCCGTCCAGCGGGATTACGTACTGATCCCGCTGTATGTAGTGTGTGCTCCCTCCCTGTACTGTGCTGCATGTAGTGTGTGCTGGTTCCGGTATGAATGGTCGACCATGTTATAGTCGACAGTCATTAGGTCGACCACTATTGGTCGACATTGACGTGGTCGACATGGACACATGGTCGACACATGAAAATGGTCGACGCATGAAAGGTCGACACATGAAAAGGTCGACATGAATTATTTTAACTTTTTTTGGTGTTGTTTTTTGCGTAAAGTGACTGGGAACCCCAATTAGTGCACCGCGTCCCCTCGCATGGCTCACTTCGCTCGCCATGCTTCGGGCATGGTGCCTTCACTCCGCTACAGCTTCGCTCGGCACATATTACCGTTCCAATCGTAATCCACGTGGATCGTACAGTATGGAAAAGTTCCCCAAAAGAAAAAAAAAGTTAAAAACCTCATGTCGACCTTTTCATGTGTCGACATTTCATGTGTCGACCATGTGTCCATGTCAACCATGTCAATGTCGACCAATAGTGGTCGACCTAATGACTGTCGACCATAACATGGTCGACCATCTGAACGGATACCATGTGTGCTCCCTCCCTGTACTGTGCTGTATGTAGTGTGTGCTCCTCCTCCCTGTACTTTGAAACATATAAAGTTAAAAAAAGGGGTTTGTATAATGAAAAATCAATAAAATCAGAAGTAGATTAAAGGTATGACTGCAGTGTCAGTAGACACTGAAAGCTGGCATATCAGTCCTTGTATATTCAGACGTACAGATGTGCATCAGGGAAGGAAATTGTGGCAGCATATGCATAAAGGGGGTCATTCCGAGTTGATCGCTCGCTGACGATTTTCAAAGCGCTGCGATCAGGTAAAAAAAGGGCAAAACCACGCATGCGTATGCGCCGCAATGCGTGCGCGCGTCGTACGGGTACAAAGAGCATCGTTGTTTTTCAATGCTTTTAGCAACTAATCCATTCGCACAGCCGATCCAAAGGAGATTGACAGGAAGAGGGCGTTTGTGGGTATCAACTGACCGTTTTCTGGGAGTGTTTGGGAAAACGCCAATTCCGGGACCTCCGTCACTAGAAGCATCACACAGGATAAGTAACTACAGGGATAGTATTGTTTTGCACAAAATGTGTTCGTGTCGCTCAGCTGCACATGCGATCGCATACTTGCAAAGGGAAAATACACTTTATTATTGCTAATTTAATACATTAAGTCAACACCGTTATACATGCCCATACCTCCCCACTGGGACAGTCCAGCTCTTTATTGTCTGTTCCACCATCCCACCCACGGGCCGCTGGAGGACTTGGGTGGAGCACAGCCTCTAAACAATGTGAGGGAGAGCCCGGGAGCAACCCAACATCTCTGGTAGTGCTGTGCATGCCTCCAAAGTGATGTAAAATGGGCTGTGCTGCAAGAACATGCCCCTTAGCAAGTTTGCTAATATTGTAAAGTTTATCCATTATTCGTGTAGTCCTGGCAGAGTGGGAGGATCATCCTCATCCCACTCACTTCCTAGTGAAGTGAGCAACATGGAGAGAAAATAATGGGAATCGCGAGTCTGTAGGGAGGGGGCTGGACCAATATTATTCCATTCATGCCATTTTAGCCCTGCCCTTTTCCACAAACCCGCAATTTGCAATTTGCAGCATTTTTTTAGTGATGGGGTAGAGTGTAATGATATGAAGAGCCCATCCCTGCCCCCTGAGCGGTCATCTACATCTTCCCTATATGCTTCTCCCAAAGAGGAGAAATCCAATGTCAGTAAGTTCTTAACAAATGATATCTGACCAGAAACTAGCTACAGTAAGTGGGGATGCATCTAGAAGTTGAATAGAAAATAAAAGTAAATAAATTACTTCTAGAAAACACCATGGCAAACTTGAAGTGTTTTCCCGTGTTCTTTGGTGGATATCTATATATCCTTGGGTAAATGGAGGCACAAAGCAGTACCAAAGCTGACTTTGCATTAGATGTCAGATGTTTTATTCTGTGTAAATGACTTACAAAATAATTCACAGAAGCTCAACTATTAAAACTGTAGAAGGGGGCAAAAGTGAACAGATGATTTTCCAACGTTATATATCAAAATCACAAACAGTAGTAGAGTAGCTTGCATTTCTAAGTATATTGTTGATGTAAATGCAACAGCTTGAAAATCATAATATTCTAGGTTATCATTATTATGTAACATGTTTCTGGATATCCAGATGTCAAATATACAGTATCCCAAAATATATCCCAAAATCCATTTAAAAAGTACTATACCATATAGGGCCAAGACATAAAATATACTTCAGTGTGACTGCACATGGAATAAATTTGTATTTTTCTGTTCAATTACAAGTTATGCAGTCCAATGCTTTTGTAAAAGTACATTGTGCCATAAGTAGTTTCCAGATGGAGAACAATGCAGCAATGAATGAATGAATGAGCACAGTAATTTCTGTTCCCAAGATACAGATAAAGTCACCATCCATAAGATGTACAAATACTCCAGTTCTTATTTGCATTTTGACCACTTGACTCAGCATTTTGATGCTTAGGTGCTACGTATCATTAGAGGCAAAGCAAAAGAATATAACTTCCTGATTATTCCTTTTATGTGCTCAATTTGTTACATATGGTGATATATAAGATTAGCAAAGGTTCATTGACTATTTGACATCCTTTAATAAATAACATCCTAGGGACATGGGACATTGACCTTCTGTTCCATTGTAAGAGAAGGGGTAGATGACATCTAAAACTGTATCTAATTTAACCATTTTAGCCCCATGTTATGTAAATATAAATGTATTATACAGCCTTGAGATACGGTATTTGAATCTGACTGTTAGGTTCCTGGTGCTCAGAACAAGGGAGATGTTGCGTAGTGAGTCCTGAGCACCAGAACGTGACGCTGAAATAAGGTGTGGTGTGGAAATAGCCCCTAGCACCCTACCTCCGTTGTTTTACCCGTGTGGTCAGTTCACGCCTGAGTGACTATGGTTTCTTGGGTCCACGGCAGCCGCGTTTGAAGGGCGGATTATGTCTGCCCAACTCCGATGCCCCCAGGTCTTAGCGTGAGACAAGGCGTGAACCGAGACAGGATAATAACAAGGGGACCTCTGACTAAAACAACAGAAAGCTAGGGGCTACTAACTACCCTAAAACTAAATATATGTGCGGCACGCCGCCAAAGGAAAAGAACAACCAAGGAAATGCTGTCCACTCGCCGACACAATACTGTTGTGTACCGGCGGTGACAGCATAAGCAGAACCCTCTGCAAAACACCAGTAACAAAATATAACCAAAGAATACTGCTGCCTAGGCCGACGGACGCGGCAAAGCTACTACTCACGGAACCGGTACAAACACTGGCAAACGGACAGGAACCCCCAATGTAGCCAACACAGACTCTCAGAACCTGAGGACAGGCAGAATCCCAAATGACAGACCGGTGGACACCAAGAAGCCAGAAACTCGACTAGGCACAGACAAAGCCACAGGACTTCTGGACAGGAACACTTCACGGCAGGACACAGGAACCGACACAGGAATCGACACAGGAACCAACACTGGAAGCAGCTAGACAGACACTGCTAGACAGGAGCTCAGGAACTGGCAGGGACTAGCTCAGAACGCAAGAACTCTGGAAGTCTAGAAACCTGGAAATATCACCAGCGTCTGTGAATTGCACTGAGCCAGCATATAACAGAGAGTCTTAATTAATTATGTCGTGCAGCTGCTCTGCTGCACAACTGAAAGGTGCAATCAACAGACAGGTGAGGCTGAACACATGGGAACAAGCTGCAATTACACAGACTCACCACTGGCAGCAAACAAGAATCTTCTTAAACCAGAGCAACGGGAAATCCTGGTCTGCAAGACTACTTATAAACATAAAATAGGAATGAACCACTACCTGTGGTTCATAACAGTACCCTCTCTTTAAGGGTGGGCTCCGAACACCCCATGACACCCACGGGGAACAGAAACAGAAGTATAACATAAAATACATAACCAAAAATGCAAAACTGGAATGAGCCACAGCCGTGGCTCATAACATTACCCCCCACCCCCTTGAGGAGGGGTCAAAGGACCCCAAAATTCAGACTTTTCAAAACAAGGGATACAAAAAAAACCCGACACACTGGTCTAACAGAAACAAGCTGTGACAACAGCTTATAACGGTGCCCCCCCTTGACGGTGGCCACTGGACACAAGACACGGAAAGTAAAAAAAAAATATTTTTATTTTATTTTATTTTTTAACAAGGCAAGAGTCAATAATCATTTCTTTTTCTTCTTCTTCTTTTTACAAAGTTCTTGAGGTCTGACCAAGGTAATTCCCCAAACATTGTCTGAACTGATGGTACCTCCCAGCAAGGCTGGGTTCAAATCAGAGATTGGTTTCTTAACCTTGGGAGCTGAACTTTCAGGCAAAGTACTACTATTAGAAGTAGAGAGAAAAGCACATCCTGCAGTCAAAACAACGGGCTGAGACCCTTGTGCCGAATTTACAGAATACGGTGAACTCTCAGCAGATAAGACGGGTGACCTAGAGGAACCTGAACCAATTTCTTTGGAACCATATCTCTTAATTACTGCATCACTGAATGCCGGGGGATCCTGAAGAATGGGATCTTCAGCTTTCATTAGGCTGGTTGCCCACTCAAAAGGAGGGTTATATATAACAAGTATATATACAGGCGCTGTGATGAGTGTGCTTTTCCTAGCAGCTGAATATATAAGGGGTAGTCAAACCCTTTAGTAACAGGAAGAGGAGAGAAAAGTATACAGCGCTAATTGACACAATATATTCCAAATAATGAAAATATGTAATAGTTAAAATAATTATATTCTTTAAAATGCAGAAAAGTTAAACAATTTTGTAGAACTAATAATCTGAAATATGTCTCAATACTGACTTCAGGTGGACTTAGATTTCTGTTAATACTGACACCAACATCACAGGGCACCCATCAAAGTATTAACAAATATTTATGACTGTATATATGCTGGTTGTTAATACTTTGATGGGTGCCCTGTGATGTTGGTGTCAGTATTAACAGAAATCTAAGTCCACCTGAAGTCAGTATTGAGACATATTTCAGATTATAAATTCTACAAAATTGTTTAACTTTTCTGCATTTTAAAGAATATAATTATTTTAACTATTAAATATTTTCATTATTTGGAATATATTGTGTCAATTAGCGCTGTATACTTTTCTCTCCCCGCCCACTCAAAAGGCTCTTCTCTAAAGGAATATATCAGATAGAGCACAAGGTTCTCTGAAGTGATGCCCAGAAATGGTCTAAACAACAAAATGGTGTAATAGTGTTTGTAAAGCGCCAGAAATTGGACTAAGTCCCCATCAAAGATTATAGATGTTGAGATATCAACAGAGTCAGGATCTGCTTCCTTCCCATCTGACTGACTAGAGTGCTTTGCTAGGACCTGGTCACTATTGACCTTACTCGAGGCTAAGATTTTTTGAACCCCACCTGGGGCAGTTACTTTCTGAACCCCACCTGGGGCAGTGACTTTCTGAACCCCACCTGGGGCAGTGGCCCTCGGAACCTCACCTGGGGCAGTGGCCCTCGGAACCCCACCTGGGGTAGTGACTTTCTGAACCCCACCCGGGGCAGTGACTTTCTGAACCCCACCCAGGGCAGTGACTTTCTGAACCCCACCCGGGCAGTGACTTTCTGAACCCCACCCGGGGCAGTGGCCTCCGGGAACCCCGCTGGGGCAGTGGCCTCCAGGAACCCCGCTGGGGCAGTGGCCTCCGGGAACCCCGCTGGGGCCAGAACCTCGGATTCTTTTACTGGGACCGGGCCATCGGGCTCTCTAACTGGGACCGGGCCGTCGGCCTCCCTCACTGGGACCGAGCCGTCGGCCTCCCTCACTGGGACCGAGCCGTCGTCCTCCCTCTCTGAGTCGATAATTATCGAAACTTCTCCCGGGACTATGACTTCCGGGACTTTTGCTGAAGCTATAACCTTCAGAACCTCCACTAACGCTATGCCTCTTGAGTCCTTTCCTGGGGAAGCGACTTCTAGACCCTTCTTTGGGGCTTTGTCTCTCGAGACCCCACTTGGGGATATTACTTCAAAGATCCCTTCTGGGGTTTTGCTTCTCGAGTTCCCTTCTAGAACTATGGTTTTAGACACCTTCTCTGGAGTTGCGCTTTTCAAGTCTCTACCTGGGGTAACAGCTTCTGAGACCCCTTCTGGTATTGACACCTGAGCTATAATATTCGATGTCCCTCTATAACCTAGAGCATCGGGTACCGCTCCAGGACTCTGGGCATCGGGTACCGCTCCAGGACTCTGGGCATCGGGTACCGCTCCAGGACTCTGGGCATCGGGTACCGCTCCAGGACTCTGGGCATCGGGCACCGCTCCAGGACTCTGGGCATCGGGCACCGCTCCAGGACTCTGGGCACTGGGCACCGCTCCAGGACCCTGGGCACCGGGCACCGCTCCAGGATCCTGGGCATCGGGCACCGCTCCAGGACCCTGGGCATCGGGCACCGCTCCAGGACCCTGGGCATCGGGCACCGCTCCAGGACCCTGGGCATCGGGCACCACTCCAGAACCCTGGGCATCGGGCACCACTCCAGGACCCTGGGCATCGGGCACCACTCCAGGACCCCGGGCATCGGGCACCGCTCCAGGGGCTTGCAACTCTGCTTCAACAGGAAAATCAAGAGAGGAGAGAAACATTCTCCTTTGGTTCCTGAATCTATAATGGGGCTCCCTAGCCCAAGGACCCCAATTATAGGACAGAGTGCTTTTTAGTGTGGGTTGTGTGACAAGTACCTCTGCCACAGTAGAGACAGGAGTAGGTCTTGTATTCTGACTAAACTTGGCCAGAGGGCAGGACTTGTCGCCACACTTTGGCTTGCGCAACTCACAGGTCTGCAGATAGTGGCCTAAACCCCCACAATATAGGCATAAATCTAAGTTTCTGCAACGCAGACGCTCCTCTTCTGAGAGCCTGGGCCGCAGAAAACTTTTAAACCTTTTCTCTTTAATTAAACCTGAGGATTCACTTGTCACCATACTGTGAGCAAGAGTCTCTTTATAGGATGAACTCTCAACAACTTCTGGCAAAATAAGCAAAATTTTGGTCAGAAGGTTTTGCAGTTGCTTAAGGATTGCTGCAAAACTTCCAGCCGCTCAGGTTTCAAAGCACTGAAAGCAGAGTTCGGAGCTGAGAGAGATGCTTGCAGGGCTTGCATAGTAGGCATAGGAGAATTTCAAACTAGACAAGACAAGACACGATTCTAGACACGATTTTAAGACAAGATTCTAGACAATATTCTTAGACAATATTCTAGATATGATTCCAGACATGATTCTAAGACAAGATTCTAAGACAAGATTCTAGACAAAATTCCTTAGACAAGATTCTAGACAAGACAAGACTGGACTGGATTTTTAAACTAGACAAGACAAGACTGGGCTGGATTTTTAAACACCGGACTGGATTCTGCACACTGAATTCTAGACAGGACTGGATTTTTAAACACCGGACTGGATTCTGCACACTGAATTCTAGACAGGACTGGATTCTAAACACCGGACTGGATTCTGCACACTGAATTCTAGACAGGACTGGATTCTAGACAAGACACTGGACTGGGCCAAAAAAGAAAAAGCTTTATTTCTTTTTTGTTGTATGGCTGGTGATAATGTTAGGTTCCTGGTGCTCAGAACAAGGGAGATGTTGCGTAGTGAGTCCTGAGCACCAGAACGTTATGCTGAAATAAGGTGTGGTGTGGAAATAGCCCCTAGCACCCTACCTCCGTTGTTTTACCCGTGTGGTCAGTTCACGCCTGAGTGACTATGGTTTCTTGGGCCCACGGCAGCCGCGTTTGAAGGGCGGATTATGTCTGCCCAACTCCGATGCCCCCAGGTCTTAGCGTGAGACAAGGCATGAACTGAGACAGGATAATAACAAGGGGACCTCTGACTAAAACAACAGAAAGCTAGGGGCTACTAACTACCCTAAAACTAAATATATGTGCGGCACGCCACCAAAGGAAAAGAACAACCAAGGAAATGCTGTCCACTCGCCGACACAATACTGTTGTGTACCGGCGGTGACAGCATAAGCAGAACCCTCTGCAAAACACCAGTAACAAAATATAACCAAAGAATACTGCGGCCTAGGCCGACGGACACGGCAAAGCTGCTACTCACGGAACCGGTACAAACACTGGCAAACGGACAGGAACCCCCAATGTAGCCAACACAGACTCTCAGAACCGGAGGACAGGCAGAATCCCAAACGACAGACCGGTGGACACCAAGAAGCCAGAAACTCGACTAGGCACAGACAAAGCCACAGGACTTCTGGACAGGAACACTTCACGGCAGGACACAGGAACCGACACAGGAATCGACACAGGAACCAACACTGGAAGCAGCTAGACAGACACTGCTAGACAGGAGCTCAGGAACTGGCAGGGACTAGCTCAGAACGCAAGAACTCTGGAAGTCTAGAAACCTGGAAATATCACCAGCGTCTGTGAATTGCACAGAGCCAGCATATAACAGAGAGTCTTAATAAATTATGTCGTGCAGCTGCCCTGCTGCACAACTGAGAGGTGCAATCAACAGACAGGTGAGGCTGAACACATGGGAACAAGCTGCAATTACACAGACTCACCACTGGCAGCAAACAAGAATCTTCTTAAACCAGAGCAACGGGAAATCCTGGCCTGCAAGACTACTTATAAACATAAAATAGGAATGAACCACTACCTGTGGTTCATAACACTGACTTTGTTTCAGTGTGACTATCAATGCAAGCATTTACTTTTGTGTACTGTCCCCATATGTAAAAATACAACTCTGTGTTAGAGGATGAGATCATTTGACATAATGAGTAAGCGATAGCACATTTACACAGTAATTCCCTGTCTAGCAAGATAAAGAGGCACAGAGACGATTTTTACATATTTTCGAAGATAGTGAAAATGATGCCAGAATGTGTAGAATTCATCAATTGAAATACCACATGCAGTATGCAGATGCATTCTTATCAATGTGATAAAAATATATTAAAGTATTTTAGTGTCACTGGAACTGTTGCTCAGCATGTACACAGGTGCGGCTCTACCATTAGGCAGCTTTAGGGGCACCAGCCACTGAGGGGCACCACTGAGTCCACAAAAAAAAGAATGAAGACTCTCTTCCAGTCAAACCTCCTGACAGGACTTATTTGAAGCGGGATAAAATGCTCTGTTCCTGGGCTTTTTCTTTTTAATTTATAATTGCTGAAACACCTTTCTTATTAATTAAGTAGTTCAACACAGGTGATGGCAATAATAATGGAAGGTATGCTTTCAGTCTCATCCAGGTTTACTGATGAACTGGGCCAAAGTTACCAAAGTGTCTAGCTTCAAGTACTCTCCCAGCCCCCGGCACTTCACTCTTACCTGAGTCAGCAACAGTGGTGGCAGCCCCTTCCCTCTCCTCCAGTCCTCTCCTATTCTCCAGATGCCAATGTGTCACTGGTGACATTCCATAAGTAGCTCTTCCCCCTAGATAACACAAGGAGCTGCTGGCCTGCTGATGTACAGAGCCTGGCAAGGTGTGTGTGTGTGTGTGTGTGTGTGTGTGTGTGTGTGTGTGTGTGTGTTGGCAATGAGTGCTAACAGGGTTAGTGTGTGTGTGCTTGTAGGGAGGGTTTAAGGAATGCTGGCAGGTTGATTGCATGAGGGGGTGTATGGGTTAATGAGCGCTGTGTGTTTGTTTGTTTGTTTGTTTGTGTATGTGTGTGTTAATGAGTGATTGCAGGGTGTGTGTGTGTGTGTGTGTGTGTGTGTGTGTCTGTCTGTGTGTATGGGGCAGAGTGCTGACAGGGCTAGTGGGTGTGTTAGTAGGGAGGGTTTAAGGAATGCTGGCAAGGTGAGTGTGTGTGGGGCGGGGTGTATGGGTTAATGAGCGCTGTGTGTTTGTGTATGTTAATGAGTGCTGGCAGGGTGTGTGTGTGCGTGTGTGTGTGTGTGTGTGTGTGTGTGTGTGTGTGTGTGTGTGTGTGTGTGTGTGTGTGATATTAGTTGGGTATTTCTATACAGTAAATTAAGAATTCAGATACTGCTGTATGGCATATTATAAATTGGGGACACGGACAAGTGGCATCTTATAAATTGGGGACACTGATGCTTGGCATATTATGGATTGGAAATGTTGCCTAGGACACCAATAAACCTTGCACCGACCTTGGCACGTACAGTATGCTGCAGTGCTGTTGAATGCTCTGTCTATCTGGGTGGGTGCACAGGATTTCTTTTTCTCTTCTAAATTGCAGCCAGCTGAATGCTGATGTCATTGACGTGCCTAATTAAAATGAGGAACGTCAATTTAAACTCAACTCAGAGCATTGTCTGGCCAAAGCATTATGTCTTTTCCTAGCTCTAGGATTCCAGCATCTAGTTTCCCATGCTTCCAAGTTTTTTAGTCCCAAGCTTGTTTGAGAATACTTCTATCTTCCAATTTACTATAATACTTTTACCAGCTACCGGTTTGCTCCACTTAAGGGTAGATTCAAGGACCCCAAATTGCAGACTTCATGCAGCAAAGAATAAATCTCCTTACATGAGTACCTGGTAAAAAGCAAGTGTTCTCGTAAACTCTAAGCCTCAAGTTTTGCTAGAGCAAATCTTGGTTCACAACAAGAATCCAAAATAGCCATATTCTACGTCGTTATATTTAGTGACACATGTAATTAAAACACTTCTAATGTCTCCTCATTTTCATAAGTTATTTAACACATAAGCATAAAAAAGCAATAGTTTAGTTAAATTAAAAAAAGGTATGATTCTAAAGAGATAGCACTCTCTGACATATGTATTTGTATATAAACCTGCTGTTCCATAAAAAAATTGAACATAGTGCTTGTACAGGACCAGTTATAAAATGTATCATGAAGTGTGCTGCGGTGGTGCTCTTTGTTACATGTAAGGCAAAAAATGATGTGCATATAAAAAGTATTATACATGCAATACAACATTTAATGTGCACCGGTGTCACGATCCTGACTGTAGTTCTCTTATTTGGTGACTTACCCCTGCCATCTGTCCTGGATCCTGTGCCTTTTTGCACACTGAGATAAACAGCATGCCAATACCATGAGTTTCCTGAGTTCTCTGCCTGGAAGGTAATAGTTAACGAGCTCCACCTGTGGTGATCTTCTGTGTGAGTCTGAATTCAGCAATCTGAAGTTTAGGCCTAAAAGGCCAGCATCCTGTGTTTGCAGAAGTTCAGGCTTCAGTGTTCTCTCGGCCTGCTAGGCCTCGCTCCACTTCACAGCCTAGTCTAGAGTACTCACATGACAGTGACTGTTTCACCTGACCCAGAGCTGTCCAATCCTGTGCCAGCCTGAGACTATCTGAATCACCTGACACTGCCCACCAATCACCAAGGACCAGGAAGTATAAGTCTGAAGTCTGGAGTTGGAAACGCTGCCAGTTCCTCGTGTCACACACAGCTCTGTGTGAGCTTTGAAGCTGAGCTCCCTAAAGGTAACCCTTGTACTTCAGTTCCTGTAAAAACTCTGTTCCTTTGTTACCCAGTTTGGATTACATTTGTGTTGCCATTGATATCCAATATTTCCACGAGTCTCAACTTAAAGGCACAGTACGGTATTCCACAGTCTCAACTTAAAGACACAGCTGCAGTGTTTCATCTTAAAGGCACAGTACAGTATTCCACAGTTTCAACTTAAAGACACGGCTGCAGTGTTTCATCTTAAAGGCACAGTACGGTATGCCACAGTCTCAACTTAAAGGCACAGTTGCAGTATTTAATCCTAAAGGTACAGTTGCAGTATTCCACAGTCTCAACTGAAAACCACAGCTGCAGTATTCTACCGTCACAGCCGCAGGGTTCTTCAGCCTCATACTAGAGTTATAGCCACAGTCATAGTTCTACTTTCAGGTGCGTTTCCAGTTATATCCGGTACCAGCCCGCATTACAGTTGCATCACAGTCTCACCAGTAACCAGTCCGTCTTACTATCTTGCCAGTAACCTTGAGTACATAAGCACCTACTCCTGTGACCCTATATCCAGTACAGTCTTACCTATACATTCATCATCCTGCTATCAAAGTCCCTGGTGATACAGTGGTCAGGATACGGCTTCCTCTGCCGAGGCCCGGGTTCGATCCCCGGTCAGGGATTGCTCCTTCTTCTCACTGATTCCTACAGACCAGCCTAATATTCACATAGTCCTCCAGTTGCCCGCACAGACTTCACTAACACTGAGTTCACAAAACCACAGTCATGACAGTAGGAACTGGCCACATGGACACGGCCGAAAGTGTTTGTCTGACGCAGGACCTCCTAAGCAATATTGCAGGACGCTTGGAGGGTTTGGAGTCGACTCAGCATCAATTGGCACAGTGTCTGCAGCGGAATTTGTTCTCCATAAATTCTCTGACCTTCTGCACTAAGACTCCTAACCAACTGCAGATTTTCTACCAGATGTTATTACAGTTACAAGAACTTTTGTCTAGTATTCTTTCTGTGATGCCTGATCTCTTCAGGAATACTACCAACGCTGTTGATCCTGTTTTGTCCCATCCAGTTAATAGAGTCTCTTCCTCTGTGCAAGGAAAAGTTTTTCATCAGAGCTATTCACGGCCCAAGCTCTCTGAAGCTGAACGTCGGCGGCGTATAGAGCTACACCTCTGTCTTTACTGTGGAAATTCCGGTCATTTTGTTAAAGATTGCATTCTTCGGAAGCCAGTGAATGGTGACAAATCTCAGTATCATAGTGCTTATGTCTACAAGTCATCCACAGTAGCCGATCCTGCTACTGCTGATGGGGGTATCAAGAAGGCTACTCTGAAAGAGACTCAAATTTATGACTGGGGTCTGGTGATTAAAAGACCTTATCCCAAGTTGGGTGTCCAGAGAAGAATGTTCAAGCCATTTAGAGTCACAGAGGAGTACGTGTCTACAGCCCAAGGAGGGGCGTCCGTGTCTACAGCCCAAGGAGGGGCGTCCGTGTCTACAGCCCAAGGAGGGGCGTCCGTGTCTACAGCCCAAAGAGGGGCGTCCGTGTCTTCAGCCCAAGGAGGGGGTTCAGAGCGTGCAGCCCCAGGATGGGGTTCAGAGCGTGCAGGCCCAGGAGGGGGTTCAGAGCGTGCAGCCAAGGAGGGTTATCCAGTGTTCAGGCTCTAGTAGTGGCATATGAGTCTTCTACTCAGGAAGGAGTGTCTGATCTGTCAACCCCAGGAGGGGTGCTGGAGATAGCAACCCTGAGAGAGGTGTCTGATTCGTCAACCCCAGGAGGGGTCACCACAGTTTCAGCCCCAGGGGAAGTATCCAGAGTCAAGTTTCCAGATGGGAATCTTTGTGCTACAGATGCAGTTATGAACTCCTGTTTGCCGTCTACTGAGAGCACCACCATGTTGGCATCCAGCAGGGTTCAGGTTCAGGATGGACCATCTGAACACTTGGATTCTACTCACTCCGGTTCCAGCCGGAATCCGTCTCCCCCGGTTCCAGCCGGCCCAGCAATACTCCAGGCCCAGCCTGGTCAGTCCATCCTGGTTCCAGCCGGTCCAGCAATACTCCAGGCTCCACCAGGTCAGCCCGTCCCGGCTCCTGCCGGTCCAGCAATACTCCAGGCTCCACCTGGTCAGTCTGACCCGGTTCCAGCCAGTCTAGCAATACTCCAGGACCAGCCTGGTCAGCTCGTCCCAGTTCCAGCCGGTCCAGCAATACTCCAGGACCAGCCTGGTCAGTCTCCTTTGGTTCCAGCCAATTCAAGTATCCTCGGATCCAATCCGGTCCTACTCGTCCAGCCAAAGATTTCTCCAGTTTCAGTCTGTTCAAGCTCATCTGGAGTCAAACCGATTCCAAGCATTGGTCCGAGTAAAGAACTTTTGTCAGTTGGTCCCAGTAAAGGACTTCCTCCATCTAGTTCTAAAATTAGACTTCAGTCTGTCTCTGATTCTGTTTCCTTGTCTTCCAGCACTGAGTCCACAGCTTCTGTGGGGAAATCTACTACCTCTTCTCATCAATGTCAGAATAATTCTACTGTAGCCGCCAAAGTCAAGAAAAATCCCAAGGCTACTCACTTAAAGTCTTAACGTGCTACAGAGCTGGATACCGATCTGAGGGGGTAATTCCAAGTTGATCGCAGCAGGAAATTTTTTAGCAGTTGGGCAAAACCATGTGCACTGCAGGGGAGTCAGATTTAACATGTGTAGAGAGAGTTAGATTTGGATGGGTTATTTTATTTCTGTGCAGGGTAAATACTGGCTGCTTTATTTTTACACTGCAAATTAGATTGCAGATTGAACACACCACACCCAAATCTAACTCTCTCTGCACATGTTAAATCTGCCTCCCCTGCAGTGCACATGATTTTGCCCAACTGCTAAAAAAATTTCCTGCTGCGATCAACTTGGAATTACCCCCTGAGTACAGTTTTCTCAGCTTTGTCCCTAAGCTTGTCTGAGCAACCTTATGTTCCATCTGCTGATACAGGACTTCAGGCTAATTTCTCTGAGAAGGATACCGAAGTTACTTCCTCAATCCAGTCACCAGAGTCATTTACCTCAGTCGCAGACGCAAGTGGTGCAGCTCCGGGGAGAATAACTAGCATCTCCATCCAGAAGGAGATTGCAAGTGATTTCTCAGTCTTATTTGAGGATTTCAGCCAGACTACTTCAGAAGGGATAGTTTCTCATCAGCCTGATGTTCCACTAACTAACTCCAATCTAGCTTCTGAGAGTGCATCATTGGTTTCAGCCTCTAAGCTTTTGTCTGATGCTTTACCACCTATTTACTTTGATGGAGATTTATTGCAATATGCCGCTCTGGTTGATCGTTTTCTCTCTCTGATGGAGTCGAATCCTTCGGGTGCAGTAACTCCTTTCAACGTTACTCGATATCTGTTCCTGGCATTCAGAGGAAGAGCTTTGGAGTGGGCCAACACGCTTTTTGAGAGTAATGATCCTGTGTTCCAAGATTTACAGACTTCTAGTAATGCTGTGGTTAAAGAAATTAGTCCTAAACCTTTGGAATCTGACTCAGTAAAAGAATCATGCTCTAAAGGGAATGCAGAAGGAAGTTTGAGCTGTCCTCCCAGGGATAATCTAAGTATCTCCTTCGGTAAGAATCCGACCATTAAAATTGGTCATGTAGTAGTCTCTCCTAGCCCAGAGAATTTAAAACTCCAGTGCACTTCCTTTTCATCTGCAAACTGTGTATCTAAGGGAGATTCATATTTTCCATTAGACTTGGACTCAGACACTGAGTTTGATCCAGTTCATGATGCTACTCCTTTCATGGGAGGTCCCATGTTTTCTAAGGAAGTTTTTTCTTTACAGGAGATTCCGCTCTCCCTGGTCAAAACCAAATGTTCCCGTAAGAAGAAGAGGCATCGACGAAGGTCCTAAGTTCTTCTGTATGAATTTCTCAAGTTCCTCTAAGACCAAAGATGGGTGTCTGGAGTCCACCCTTGTAGAGGGGGGTACTGTCACGATCCTGACTGTAGTTCTCTTATTTGGTGACTTACCCCTGCCATCTGTCCTGGATCCTGTGCCTTTTTGCTCACTGAGATAAACAGCATGCCAATACCATGAGTTTCCTGAGTTCTCTGCCTGGAAGGTAATAGTTAACGAGCTCCACCTGTGGTGATCTTCTGTGTGAGTCTGAATTCAGCAATCTGAAGTTTAGGCCTAAAAGGCCAGCATCCTGTGTTTGCAGAAGTTCAGGCTTCAGTGTTCTCTCGGCCTGCTAGGCCTCGCTCCACTTCACAGCCTAGTCTAGAGTACTCACATGACAGTGACTGTTTCACCTGACCCAGAGCTGTCCAATCCTGTGCCAGCCTGAGACTCTCTGAATCACCTGACACTGCTCACCAATCACCAAGGACCAGGAAGTACAAGTCTGAAGTCTGGAGTTAGAAACGCTGCCAGTTCCTCGTGTCACACACAGCTCTGTGTGAGCTTTGAAGCTGAGCTCCCTAAAGGTAACCCTTGTACTTCAGTTCCTGTAAAAACTTTGTTCCTTTGTTACCCAGTTTGGATTACATTTGTGTTGCCATTGATATCCAGTATTTCCACGAGTCTCAACTTAAAGGCACAGTACAGTATTCCACAGTTTCAACTTAAAGACACAGCTGCAGTGTTTCATCTTAAAGGCACAGTACAGTATTCCACAGTTTCAACTTAAAGACACGGCTGCAGTGTTTCATCTTAAAGGCACAGTACGGTATTCCACAGTCTCAACTTAAAGGCACAGTTGCAGTATTTCATCTTAAAGGTAAAGTGGCAGTATTCCACAGTCTCACCTGAAAACCACAGCTGCAGTATTCTACCGTCACAGCCGCAGGGTTCTTCAGCCTTGTACTAGAGTTATAGCCACAGTCATAGTTCTACATTCAGGTGCGTTTCCAGTTATATCCGGTACCAGCCCGCATTACAGTTGCATCACAGTCTCAGCAGTAACCAGTCCGTCTTACTATCTTGCCAGTAACCTTGAGTACATAAGCACCTACTCCTGTGACCCTATATCCAGTACAGTCTCACCTATACATTCATCATCCTGCTATCAAAGTCCCTGGTGATACAGTGGTCAGGATACGGCTTCCTCTGCCGAGGCCCGGGTTCGATCCCCGGTCAGGGATTGCTCCTTCTTCTCACTGATTCCTACAGACCAGCCTAATATTCACATAGTCCTCCAGTTGCCCGCACAGACTTCACTAACACCGGGTTCACAAAACCACAGTCATGACAACCGGTAAATTTTACAATTAGTACATAAATGATGCTTCTCCAGGTACAACACATGTAAAGATATGGAAAAGTGTTATTGTGGTACCCCAATAGTATGGAAATAGTTGCTTTTGTACCAACTCTTCTCTTCTGCTTTCTCATTACTTCCTCCTTTCACACCACAGCAGAGAGACAAGGATTTCTCCCCAAGAGACAGAGTATTCATATCAGAGGTTTAGAAAAAATAAGATAACTTACTAGGGACCCCACCATAAAGACTAAGGGGGTAATTCCAAGTTGATCGCAGCAGGAATTCTGTTAGCAATTGGGCAAAACCATGTGCACTGCAGGGGAGGCAGATATAACATGTGCAGAGAGAGTCAGATTTGGGTGTGGTGTGTTTAATCTGCAATCTAATTTGCAGTGTAAAAATAAAGCAGCCAGTATTTACCCTGCACAGAAATAAAATAACCCACCCAAATCTAACTCTCTCTGCAAATGTCATATATGCCACACCTGCAGTGCACATGGTTTTGCCCAACTGCTAAAAAAATTCCTGCTACGATCAACTTGGAATTACCCCCTAAGTTGGGACATGTGACTTGAGAGAATTCTTAGGCCAAAGTAAAGTGACTTTCATATAAAATGCAAATAAAGCACAAAACGGCACTTTCTAATTGCAGGCTTAATATAATGCCACAGATGTCTCAGTGAATATCTTATTTTTTACAACATAATGTAAGCAACACTAATAAATAGACCTCATTTCAATGCATACAATTTTAATTTTTTAGCGAACTACCTAGAGAGTCCAAGATGGTTCATCCTAGAAGGCTTGTGTGCACAAGTTGGTGCCAAGCTCTATGTTGCTTTATAACACAAACTTTGAACAAAGTCTCTCACTCTCAAAATTACTGCTTGTGACTATACAAACAAGTAGCAAGGGGGATATATTAACCAGAGTATACTCTGAGGAGCTCTGGCTTCCTCTCCAAAAGATGACATATCTGACACTGGATCAATGGAGCTTGGTTGTGGCACCACAGGTCTTAGTAATGCTTGTCTTTACTGAAAGTTAGTGCAGTTTAGTTTTGCAAAATTGATCTATAGTAGTCAGCTGCAGCAAACATACACTCTGACCTCATCTCTCCTGCACTGGGGGGGGAGGGGGGGGGGGTAATTCAGACCTGGTCGTAGCAGCAAATTTGTTAGCAGTTGGGCAAAACCATGTGCACTGCAGGCGTGGCAGATGTAACATGTGCAGAGAGAGTTAGATTTGGATGGGTTATATTGTTTCTGTGCAAGCTAAATACTGGCTGCTTTATTTTTACACTGCAATTTAGATTACAGTTTGAACACACCCCACCCAAATCTAACTCTCTCTGCACATGTTATATCTGCCCCCCTTCCTCCCTGCAGTGCACATGGTTTTGCACAACTGCTAACAAATTTGCTGCTACAATCAGGTCTGAATAGTCCCCTGTGTCTGCAAGGAATGCACAGCAGCTGAGAAAAGCACATCTCCCCACTATCCACTCAGCTGTTGGTATGTTGGTAAGTGGAAGAGGGTAGTTTATTCCACTTACAGTACCTACGTGCCAATACCTGAGTGCGTAGTAACAACATGAACTGTGCTGGATTGTGCCGAGTCATGCCACGTGGGACCCTGAGAACCATTACTACTAGGGCATAGCACCCTGGGTGATGGCACCAGCTGCAACACCCTTGTTACCACTCTGCTAGATTGTGTATAGATTGGCTGCTATAAATTCAAGATTTACTAAATTGCCAAGCCACGAGCTACTGGAACATCTCCAAAATCATGATGTTCATGGTTCTAATAATCTTCATATTCAAGATTCAAAGATATTTATTGTAACAACAGACAAAAAAAAATTAATGACATGGGTGACCAGGGTCAGAGATAATTTTCCTTAGCTATAATAATCCTATTTGCCTTAGCAAAACTCCTCTTAAGAAATATATCAGCCATCCTTGGCAACATTGGCCAATGACTCTCTCGTCAACTATAATTGCTTTATTCAGAGAGCCATGTTCTACATTTTTCGAGTTGCCATATCACACTGTGACTGCATATGTCAACATACTCTAAATTACACAGCAATAGAAATGAACAAGAATCGGTACTTGCAACATGTTATAAATTTCCAACTGTGAAATATTACCCAGATCAATTTCTAAGTTTTATAGCCTTCACTAGTAGTAAACAATATAGGAACATGGTGTTGCTCATAGTGACCAATCATATTTTAGCTAGCATTTTATAGAATATACAAAATAAATGCTAGGTGATATCTGATTGTTTGCTATGGGCAACACCTCTATTTGATCTCATGGAAAGTCTGATAAATCTCCCACAAGACAGAAAATATACTTCATTGTGATTGTGCATAGAATGAACGTGTATATGTCTGTTCAATGGTAAACTCCAATGCCTTTGTTCAGTGTACAGTATGACATATGTACTGTTACATGGACTAGATGGAGAAAATACAGCACTGAATAAATGAACACAGTAATTACTGTTCCCAAGCCACAGAGAAATTCACCAACCATAAGATTTTGAGAGTACTCTAGTTCTTATACGCATTATGACCACTCAGCATTTTGAAGCCTAGGGTCTATGGGGGTCATTCTGAGTTGATCGCACGCTGCCGATTTTCACAGTGCAGCGATCAGGTTACTACTGCGCATGCATATGCACCATAATGCGCAGGCGCGTCGTACGGGTACAAACAGCATTGTTGCTGTGCAATTCTTCTAGCGACGATTCCATTCGCACAGCCGTTCGCAAGGTGATTAACAGAAAGAGGGCGTTTATGGGTGTCAACTGACCGTTTTCTGGCACTGGTAGGGAAAACGCAGGCGTGTCCAGGCATTTGCAGGGCGGGCATCTGACGTTAATTCCGGAACCGGACAGGCTGAAGTGATCGCAAGGGCTGAGTAAGTTCAGACCTACTCTGAAACTGCAAAAAACGTTTTCGTCCCGCTCAGCTGCCCATGCGATCGCACACTTGCAAAGCGAAAATACACTCCCCCGTGGGCAGCGACTATGCGTTTGCACGGCTGCAAAAAGTAGCTAGTGAGCGATCAACTCGGAATGAGGGCCTATGTATTATTAGAGGCAATGCCTTTATATGTTGATAAATAATATTAGCAGAGGTAGAGTGACTAACATCCAGGCACATTTTGTGCCCGCATTTGTGATGTCAAAATTCTACATTAGTCCATGTAAAATCAATTACTAAGCAAGCAATGGACCTGTGATCTACAGAGAGCTAGTGGAATAATGAATAACAATGATCTAATGAGCTCAAGTGCTCTGAGTACATCGGCAAATTAGACTTGTTGAGAGTGATGATATTGTTGATTATAAGGGTTACCTTTTAAATTCTTTGACTGAGTTGAGTTTCAGAAAGGCAACCTATCAGGATATGTTAGGGAAAGATTTGCTAAGGAAGGAGGGTTATTCCTCTTTTGTGCAGGGGTTTGGCTGCTGTGGTCCACTCTGAATTCCACTTTGTTACCTTGTATTTTCTTTTGTCTCCTGTTTCTTCCTCTTATTCCTCTGTCTTTCTTACTCCCCTCACTACTCTTTGCATCTATTTCCTTCTTCCCCTCCCTTCTGTACATTTCTCTGCTCTCCCCCCTTTCTCCTCATATCCCTGCAGCCCCCTCCGGCTCCTTTCTTATTTCCAATGCTTTACGCCTACTGCTCTCCACCTTCCCATATCCTCTTTTTCTCTGTCCTTGCCTGTGCACCACCCCACCTCTCCTTAATCCAAAGGCCAGCTGGCTACCTTCCTATAACAGTTCATTGCTGCCCTTGGACCAGGTAGCTTGTTTCTTTATGGAGGAAAGAAAGAATAATGTCTTGATAAACTGGTTATGTGGTGAGATATAACTGTTCAGTGATGATCAGCCCATATATGGATTATGAGATATGGTGTTGCTCTGTTAAATCTGTAATTAAGAATTTCATTAAACTATGATACAATATACATCAGCTGAACTTAGGCAGGGCTGTTAAAAAAAAAAGGTAAAACCTGTGGTCATGAAGAGGCAAGTCATTGAATACTTAGTTCTGGACACCATAGTTAGACCACAACCAACACAGTGTGGATCAGAGTTTATTTTAAATAACACTCTACTGCCTGAGGGTAATCATCCAGGCAATAATTGTCCATATCTTTGGAAAGAATGTTCCCAGCTCTAGCAGTTTCTCATTCAAGCAATATCAACTTTTCCTATAAAGTAATATGGGGTTGGGAACCAACATAAGGCCCCCCACTATCCAAAAATTTATGAGAGCAAATTACGGCCCCATCATATATTCCTACATATTTAAAATAAATCAAGGTACAATACTTGCATAGTTTATGACAATTAGTCACACTTGCGACTTTTCTTATCTTGTAGCACTAACGAAGAGTTCCTGAAGCACAATGAATAGCATCATTCATGAGTCACAATTATCAAATCCCTCTACAAATTACTTGACTATTGATCAACATATTTGTTGTAGCTCAGTGATCCATCAATATACCAGCAAATCCTCTTTGTTGCTTCTGGCAAATACTTAATGTTTTCACTTCTAGGATACTTCTGGAAAGCCAATAAGCCATGCTATGTTTGTATTAACCTTTGGTATTTCATTGCGGAAAAATTGATCATGATGTTTATGTCTGTGAAAAATGCATTGGACATTTCCTTTAGGGAAAATTAGAAATGAATAAGACAATATTTATTTTTTTCATTTCCGAAGGGTGAAAACCATTATTAGCAATAAATGTATCCTAGTTAAACAGTAGAATCCTAAAGTACATTTTCTCCAGATCATAAAGTAGGACTAGTAGCAATAATAACCAGTGATACACAGTAGATGTATGTATGTATGTATGTAAAGATTTGTTTTCATGTTAAATGCCAGAAGCACTGTGTACCTGAATTTATAGAACAAAAACATGGAACTTTAATGACAAATACCCATGTTAATTCCTTTGTAATAAACAATTTGATTTGATTTGGGACACATCTCTTATATTTCACACACTCATTCCATTATGTATAGAATGATAATGATAATAATAATAATAATAATCATCATCATCATCAGCAGCAGCATCATTTTATTCATATAGCGCTTCTCTTCCGCAGGACTCAAAGTCACTTTACAAACATAAAAAACAAAGTAGCATAGAGTTTTAGTGTTACAGAAAAGGAGAAACCAAATAACAATGAGCATAATGGGCACAATAAACATAATGCATTGTTGGTACACCCATTCTGAGTAATAACTTCCGCAGGTTACATATTCAACCCATGAAAGGTACCAGGTGAGGCAGCCATTTTGTTACCCTGGGGAGGAATAAACAACCCTGGAAGAGATAACACAAATTACACATCACAGCGTACATAACACAGCGTACTAAGGCTAGATGCCAGGGCCCTAACAAAGCGATCAGATCCATGTATTTTTACTCCCGTCCACATGCGTACCAGGAGAGGCAGCCATTTTGGGTGCAATACAAATGTTACAGTGTGTGAGATAAGTCATACAAGAAAATAAGGCCTGTACCGGTAATTTAAACATGCGTAATATGATATGCACTGCATGCAACAAGTCTGTGTGGTGGACGTCGCAGAATCATGTTTTCCCAGGAACCAGTTTCTGTATGGCGAAAAATCACAGAATAGCATCTGCCCCAGTCTCTGTGTGTTACAGGTCATTTACCAGCGTCTTCGACATGATCTCAATGGGTCCAGCAGCTCACATGGATGTCTCAGCCAGGAGTGGGTCAGGAGCAGATAGGAGCTCAGAAACAGGCACAGATGCATCAGGGCCATGGAGGGAAAACACAGGCCAGGATTAGAGTGCAAATCCCATGTGGGCAGGATGGCGGAAGGCAGGAGAGATCTCAATGCTTCCACAGCCCAGTCATAGAAGAGAATGAGCAAGGAGGGAGAGCAGCGGCTGCCCGGGAAAGAAAAAATAGATACCAGACCCCAAGGCAAGCACCAGCAGCCTGACCAGTCAAGTGGAGGACACAGCAGGCTGCATGCAAGGTCAGTGCTGTAGCAGTGGCTGCGGGAACCAGGGAGACAAGCGGGGGAGCAAAGCAAAGGGTCAGTTGAGAACCATCTGCATAATTAAAATTTTGTTGTAACCATTTATTAAGATGTGGTCTATCTAAAATAATTCAATGGTTTGAGCTCATAAAAGGATTGCTATTACTGCTGTTTATATACAGTCAATGTACAAATGTTTCTCACTTAACAACTAAGTTATTTTCCTAAATTAAGCAAAAACTTCCCTGATTTTAGATGAAATACAGTTTGGAATGTAATTAGGTGAGTGCTTGGTATGTGTATGATATCCAGCTGGAGCCTCATAAAGTAAGTCACCATATTAATTATGCTCTATAGCCTTATTGCACCACTTAAAAACTATTAAAACTTTTTATATTATATATTAGAAATGTATTAATTTAAAACAAAGTTATTGGACACTTATCTATTATTATTATTATTTTTTTTATTATTTGCAGTTTGCACCCCTAATCTTAGCACATCTTTTGGTACATAAACTCTAACATTATATATTTCAAATTAATCTATAGATTAATTACTAAATAATGAATTTAATTTAATTACTTTTAGTGGGATATTATACCAGTTCTGAATTTAAAAAGAAGGATGTGTTTATAAATTGAAATAAAATCACACTTTGCATATGTAAGTAATGTCCTTTATCCAACTTAAGCTAATTATGAATATAAAATACCTTTGAATTTACAATTATTTTATATTTAATCCTTTATAGAATTACCTTTTGCTCACTATAAGGTTCTAGAATTGATGAAGTGGGGCCACTCCTGGGATCCCATTCCCTACAATTCATCAGTAAGTGATCATTCAGTTATTTATGTAAAATAAGATATTAGAAATGATTGGTTGATTCTCTCTCATTTTGATTTATAGTGGCTCTAAAAAAGAGCTTTTTGCAAATAAACTAACTGATTAAATATATTCTTCTTCCAATGATTTAAGACGATTTTATGTATACAATTATGATATTTTATAAAATTATACTCTATAAAACTACACCTTGTACTTCTATGTTAAATCACTTGTGGCTATTAACTATCTGATGTACGCCCCTATTTTAATAACTACATGAATGAAAATAATGAAATATGAATGAAAATAATGTTGTATATTTCATGTCTTGGATACAAATGTTGTTCTTTCCTTTTTCCTCCTCATTATACCAGCTCCAAACCGATTTTCCCTGATGAAGTCCTTATAAGGATGAAACGTGTTGGATACAGAGATGAATTCTCTTCTTAAAGGACAGCAAGCCCCAGAAATTACCAGTCTTGAAGGGGTTTGTCTATTTGTCAATTTGTCATGATTTTGTAATAACTATATAATACATTTTAATATTTTATGTATTCGGTTGCTGGTTGGATTTTAATTTGAAAACTATATTGTTTTTTATAACATTGATCACTGTTTATTATGCGCCCTCTGAATTTGTTTTGTATGCGTTCTCTTGAAACCTTTTTTAGCAGTAGGGTTATTCTAGAGGTGCAGCCCAACATAGAGCAGGATAAGAGTGAATCAATATCTTTGTATCATTCGTCTGCTGGTTACCTGTAACTGCTGCTTGATTATGCTTGTTTTTAAAGATATAATTTATAGGTCACAAAGGGTTAAACGCATATTTATAGACGATGACCAATCTGTCGTAATGGAGAAATATGAGGAGGACTATTATGGCTATCTTAATAATATGGAAAAACTATCAATTAAAGAAATGACAGGATGGTATGACATTATTACCTTAGAAAAGTAGAAGTGGGCAGAATCTCTAGGAGACTTAGACTAATTAAATTACCCACTTATGGCAACGATAATGAGGGTTTTCTGTCAGATTGGAATTCAATTCTTGATGATTGCTCCACTAAACTTATGGGTCTAATAATCAGTGAATGGAAAAAAGAGTTAATCAAATTAAATGAAGACATTACTAAACTTGAGTCTATAATGGAAAAAATTGAAAATAGTGAGGAATACAAAATAGATACTAATAAATTACTATCAAAATTATATAATTTAAAGAATGAAATCATCAGCAGAAAACAAAGGAAGTATGCCCATGACAAGGATGATTACACCAAGGGCAATGCTCATAAATGGTCCAATCAAACTAGAAAACCAGATAGAACTATGAATAATACCAATAGAACTTATCATTCAGAACACAATGATTATGGTTGGCAAAAAGTAGAACATAACTATAGAGGTAGAGCCAATCAAATATCCCCTATAGGAATCAGAGAGGTATATTTAATTATAGATCCCCATATGGTAACCAAAGATACTTACATCAAAACCATTCTCAAAGAAAGAGATTCCCCTCCAATTCATTCAGAGAGGAAGACTTTGTTCATATCAATCCAGAGAGCGTATACCTTCACATTACAATCATAATGATATCCTTAGATCCCCGTCCCCTCAAACTTCTGATCGTATACATTTAGGAGAATTAAACACTCCCAAGGACCCCATGAGACAAAAAGTGGAGGAAAAACAGGAAAAGTAGCCTCCCCAGAGTTTAAAAAGTGGGTTTCTAGAGGAAAGAGAGGAGGCAGAAAACACCCCCCAAAAAATAAGAGCAACCCAACCGTATCAGGAAAATGCAAGACAGGAGTCATCAATTTATCAGAGAAAATCATTTCCACAGCCGAGAGTTCGGTATGAAGCAAAAGGCCTTAAGTTTGCACCTGATGAAAAGTAAATCAATTTAATTTGTTCATTGACTTGAATAAATATGTAATAAACCTGACCATTCAAAGACATTTCCTCAAAAACCCTGTTCCAAAGCTCTCCTATGTACCGGAAGAAAAACCTATAGTTTCACTCCCTTCTAAATTCTACCCAGTAGAATCCCCAGGAAGCTACTGTATATAGATATTTTCTACGAATCTGTGAAAAATTATTTCAGAAAAATTTAAATATCTGATAGCAATACCAATAATAACACCAATCCCCAAGAAAAACAAGCAATTAAGAATTTAATGAAGGATACACAATTGGTAGTCAAATCAGCAGATAAAGGAGGAGCAGTAGTCCTCCAAGATATATCCTCCTATTTAGAAGTGTTATGAGCCACGGCAGTGGCTCATTCCTGTTTTGCGTTTTGGTTATGTATTTTATGTTATACTTCTGTTTCTGTTCCCCTTGGCTTTTATGGGGTGTACGGAGTTTCACCCTTAAGGAGAGGATACTGTTATGAACCACAAGCAGTGGTTCATTCCTGTTTCTTTCTGTTCATGTATTTTGTATTATAGTTCTGTTTACATGCCAGGATTTCCCCTGTACCTGTTTAGAAGACTCTTGTTGGCCGCCAGTGGTGAGTCTGTGTAATTGCAGCCTGTTTTCTATGGGTTAATTCTCACCTGCAGGTGTTTGTGCAATTACCTTGTGCCTGGCTTCCAGCCATCCTGATTGGGGCGTGTTCCCTTATTACCTAGCTACCTCTGTAGTTCTGAGCTGGTGATAGACGTTTGTAAAAGATACCTGTATGTTCCTGTGAGAACCTGTCAGCTTCTGGTGAACTGCTTCCTGCCCTAGAGCATTCCTGTCCTGGAATCCAGTCGTTTGCCTATCCTGATCCAGTAATCCTGTGTCTTGGTGTCCACCGGTCTGTAGTCGGAATTCTGCTGGTCCGCCGGTCCAGAGAGCCAGTGTCTGCAGCTTTGGGGGTTCTTGTCCATCTGCCAGTGTTCATACCAGTTTCGTGAGTAGCGGCTCTGTCGCATCCCTAGGCCTAAGCCGCAGCGTCTTGTTATATTTGTTTTGGATTTTCTGCAGCGGGTTTGGCATTGGCTGTCCTCGCCAGTATACGACAGTCTCGTGTAGGCTTGTGGACAGCATTGCCTTTGTTGTTGTTAGTCTTGGCGGCTGAGCCGCACATACTTTCATTTAGTTCTGTAGTACCCATAACTTTGTATTTCTGTCTTTAGTTAGAGGTTCCCCTTGTTCTCGCCCCGTCTCAGTTTACGCCTTGTCTCCAATTAAGACCGGGGGGCATCGGAGTTGGGCAAAAATCCACCCTTCAAACGTGGCTGCCGTGGGCCCAAGCAAACATATTCTCGCAGGTGTAGACTGACCATGCGGGTGAGACAACGGAGTCAGGGGTTCTGTAGGGGTTGCTGCTTTTCCTAGCCGCAGCATTACGTTCCTGTACTTGGGGCTCATCCGCCCAGTTTCAGGAGTACCAAGTACAGTAAACATAACATTATCACCAGCCATACAACAAAAAAGAAACAAAGCTAAATAGTAGTGTTTTCTTTTTTGGTCCAGTCCAGTGTTTAGAATAGAGTCCGGTGTTTAGAATCCAGTTAGGTGTTCAGTATCCAGTCCAGAGTTCAGAATCCAGCCCAGTCTTGTCTTGTCTAGTTCAGAATCCAGCCCAGTCTTGTCTGTCTAGCCTGAAATCCCCCTGTGCCAACTATACAATCCCTGCAGGCATCTCTCTCAGCCCTGAACTCTGCTTTTGGTGCCTTCAGACCAGAATGGCTGGAGGTTTTGCAGCAGTCCTTAAAGCAACTGCAAAACCTTCTGACCAAAATTTTGCTTATCTTGCCAGAAGTTGTTGAGAGTTTGTCTATCTCTAAAGAGACTCTTGCTCACAACATTCTGACAAGAGAATCCTCAGCTTTGGTTGGAGAGAAAAGGTTTAAAAGTTTTCTGCGGCCCAGGCTCTCAGAAGAGGAGCGTCTGCGTCGCAGAAACCTAAATTTATGCCTATATTGTGGGGGTTTACGCCACTATCTGCAGACCTGTGAGTTGCGCAAGCCAAAGTATGGCGACAAGTCCTGCCCTCTGGCCAAGTTGAGTCAGGATTCAAGACCTACTCCTGACTCAACTGTGGCAGAGGTACTTGCCACAAAACCCACACTAAAAAGCACTCTGTCCTACAATTGGGGTCCTTGAGCTAGGGAGCCCCATTATAGATTCAGGAACCAAAGGAGAATGTTTCTCTCCTCTCTTGACTTTCCTGTTGAATCAGAGTTGCAAACCCCAGTAGTGGAATCTCTGGGTCCTGGAGTGGTGCCCGATGCCCAGGGTCCTGGAGTGGTGCCCGATGCCCAGGGTCCTGGAGTGGTGCCCGATGCCCAGGGTCCTGGAGTCTTGCCCAATGCCCAGGGTCCTGGAGTGGTGCCCGATGAACAGGGTCCTGGAGCGGTGCCTGATGCCCAGGGTCCTGGAGCGATGCCCGATGCCTAGGGTCCTGGAGCGATGCCCGATGCCCAGGGTCCTGGAGCGATGCCCGATGAGCAGGGTCTAGTAGCGGTGCCCGATGCTCAGGGTCTAGGAGTGGTGCCAGATGCTCAGGGTCTAGGAGCGGTGCCCAATGCTCAGGGTCTAGGAGCGGTGTCCGATGCTCAGGATCTAGGAGCGGTGCCCAATGCCCAGGGTCGAAGAGGGACATCAGATATAATAGCTCAGGTGTCGACCCCAGAGGGGGAGTCCGAGGTGCCATCCCCAGAAGGGGAGTCCAAGGTGCCGACCCCAGAGGGGGAGTCTGAGGTGCCGACCCCAGAGGGGGAGTCCAAGGTGCCGACCCCAGAGGGGGAGTCTGAGGTGACGAACCCAGTGAGATACTCTAAGGCCACTGCCCCATCGGGTTCCCAAGGGCCACTGCCCCAGCAGGGTTCCCAAGGGCCACTGCCCCAGCAGGGTTCCCAAAAGTCACTGCCCCAGAGGGGGTTCAGAAAGTCACTTCCCCAGAGGGGGTTCAGAAAGTCACTGCCCCTGGTGGGGTTCAGAAAGTCACTGCCCCAGACGTTATCCCAGAGGCCACAGCCTAGAGTAAAGTCAGTAGTAACCTGGTCCCAGCAATACACTCCGGTCAGTCAGATACGAAGGAAGCAGATCCTGACTCGTTTGATATCTCAACATCTATAGTCTTTGATGGGGACTTAGTCCAATTTATTGCACTAACCAAACACTACTTCACCATTATGCTGTCTAGACCATTTTTGGGCATCACTTCAGAGAACCTTGTGCTCCATCTGATATATTCCTTTAGAGGGGAACCTTTGGAATGGGCATCCAGGTTGATGGAAGCTAAAGATCGCATTCTTCAGGATGCCCGGGCATTCAGTGATGCAGTTGTGGAAAAATATGGTCCCAAAGAAATTGGTTCAGGTTCCTCTAAGTCACCCGTCTTATTTGCCGAGAGTTCACCAAATACTATAAACTTGATACAAAAATATTAGCCTATTGTTTTGACTGCGGGATGTGCTTTTCTATCATGTAGCAATACTTCTTCTGAAAGTTCAGCCCCCAAGGTTAAAAAACCAATCTCCGGAGTGAACCCAGCCTTGCTGGAAGGTAATATCAGTTCAGACAATGTTTGGGGAATTACTTTGCTCAGACCTCAAGAACCATGTAAAAAAGAAGAAAAATAAATAATTGCTGACTCTTGCCTTGTTAAAAAAAAATCTTGTCTTGTGTCCAGTGGCCACTGTCAAAGGGGGGCACTGTTAAAAGCTGTTGCCACAGCTTGTTTCTGGTTTCTTGCCATTGTCTGTTTTTTCCATTGTCAGGTTTTTTAGTGTATCCCTTGTTTTGAAAAAACTGTATTTTGGGGTCCGTTGACCCCTCCTCAAGGGGCAGTGGCTCATTCCTGTTTTGTATTTTGGTTATGTATTTTATGTTATACTTCTGTTTCTGTTCTCCTTGGCTTTTATGGGGTGTCCGGAGTTTCACCCTTAAGGAGAGGGTACTGTTATGCACCACAAGCAGTGGTTCATTCCTGTTTCTTTCTGTTCATGTATTTTGTATTATAGTTCTGTTAACATGCCAGGATTTCCCCTGTACCTATTTAGAAGACTCTTGTTGGCCGCCGGTGGTGAGTCTGTGTAATTGCAGCCTGTTTTCTATGGGTTAATTCTCACCTGCAGGTGTTTGTGCAATTACCTTGTGCCTGGCTTCCAGCCATCCTGATTGGGGCGTGTTCCCTTATTACCTAGCTACCTCTGCACTTCTGAGCTGGTGATAGACATTTGTAAAAGATACCTGTATGTTCCTGTGAGATCCTGTCAGCTTCTGGTGAACTGCTTCCTGCCCTGAAGCATTCCTGTCCTGGAATCCAGTCGTTTGCCTATCCTGATCCAGTAATCCTGTGTCTTGGTGTCCACCGGTCTGTAGTCGGAATTCTGCCGGTCCTCCGGTCTAGAGAGCCAATGTCTGCAGCTTTGGGGGTTCTTGTCCATCTGCCAGTGTTCCTACCGGTTTCGTGAGTAGCGGCTCTGCTGCATCCATCGGCCTAAGCTGCAGCGTCTTGTTATATATGTTTTGGAGTTTCTGCAGAGGGTTCTGCATTGGCTGTCCTCGCCAGTATACGACAGTCTCGTGTAGGCTTGTGGACAGCATTGCCTTTGTTGTTGTTAGTCTTGGCGGCTGAGCCGCACATACTTTCATTTAGTTCTGTAGCGCCTCTAACTTTGTATTTCTGTCTTTAGTTAGAGGTTCCCTTTGTTCTCACCCCGTCTCAGTTTACGCCTTGTCTCCAACTAAGACCGGGCAGACATAATCCGCCCTTCAAACGCGGCTGCCATGGGCCCAAGCAAACATAGTCTCGCAGGCGTAGACTGACCACGCAGGTGAGACAACGGAGTCATGGGTTCTGTAGGGGTTGCTGCTGATCTCCTTTCCTAGCCGCAGCATTACGTTCCTGTACTTGGGGCTCATCCGCCCAGTTTCAGGAGTACCAAGTACAGTGAACATAACCAGAAGAGTCCTATAAGATACTTAATGATACTTCTACTTATGTAAAATTGGAGTAAGATCCTACTTTCGAATTTCAAGAATCCATGTATTTACTTCTAAACAAAGCAAATAATTCTGGTTTGCTTTGTAAGAAAGAATTCAATTATCTTTATAAAAGGCATACCATCATATTTTTTACCAGCTGCCCAAGGTACACAAAGATAAAAATAATCCACATGGACGCCCCATCATAGTGGGAGTTGACTCCCTCACCTCTAATCTGTCGCACTTTATTGACCTCAAACTTCAACCATATGTCAAGCTTAATAAATCACATTTGGAAGATTCAACGAGCATTTTAAGCTTGGTAGATAATTTTAATTGGTGTGAGGAATATAGATGGGTAACTGTTGATGCCCAAGCCCTCTATTCCTCCATACCCCATCAAAGGGTAATAGAGGTGGTAAAAAATGTATTAGCAAAAGATCCTAACAACACAGATCTACAGATTAATTTCATTGTGGATTGTATCAAGTTTATACTTGAACATAACTTCTTTGAGTTTGATGGTAACTATTTGCAAAAGTAGAGAACCACAATGGGGACCAAATTTTCCCCCTCATATGCCAACATACTAATGGGGGAGTGGGAGGAAAAAAACATTTACAATACAGAAAAAGAGAATCAATACATTATACTATAATGGAGCTACATTGAGGATCTTCTGTTCATCTGGCAGGGGAATCAAGAAGATGTTTGTAAATTTATAGATCATCTGAATAGTAATAATTACAATATAAGATTCACTTATAAAACCGATAGTAAGAGCATTGATTTCCTTGACTTAGAATTAAAAGGCTGTCTTATGGGACAGATTACTACAAAAACTTATTTCAAAGATGTAGACGTGAATAGTTATATCCCACAAACCAGTTGTCATCATCCTTCCTGGAAAAAATAGTTTCCCTGACTCACAGTTTGTTAGAATAAGAAAAAAAAACAGAAGCATGGAGAACTACTGGGTACAATCTGCTATTATATTTGAAAGATTTGTTGAAAGAGGGTATGATCCTGTCTCACTGGAAGATGCTCGATTGAGAGCTTCCCAACACAGTAGGGAAGAACTCATTAGCGATAAAACCTTTAGTGCTAAATATGACAATTATATGCATCCATTTATTACCCAGTATAGCAAAGATGAAACAAAAATAAGAAAAATTATGTTTAAACATTGTAATATTTTGAAAAAGGATCCGATTTTACGACCTAATCTTTCGAACAAACCACAAATAGTCTACAGGAAAGCTTCCAATCTAAAAAATATTCTAGCACCCAGTAGATTAAAACAAATTAATGAACAGAACGTATCAGATATTAACTTTTTAGGTAACCGATGGGGATGCTTCCCCTGTAACCATTGTATCTGTTGCAAGTTCATGCAGAAAAATTTGTTCAAACATACGTTAGATGATGGAAAAGTACTTGTAACAAAGGACAGAGTGACATGTAACACTGAATATGTTATTTATAAGATAAATTGCTCATGCAATTGATCTTATGTGGGAAAAACGAAAAAGGAAAATAAAAATACGTATCCAAGAGCATTTAAGGAACATCAAAAATAAAGTAATGTCCCATAGTCTACCAAGTCACTTTTCTGAACATCATAATTCTAATGTTAATGGATTAACTTTTGTGGTGTTGGAACACGTCAAAACATAGACAGAGGTGGCGATAGAGATCAACTATTAGCCAAACGTGAGACATACTGGATTTATACTCTAAATACTTTATCTCCAAAAGGGATGAATGAGAGTGTAGATATTGTAGCCTTTTTCGGGTAATAATTAGGTTACTTTTCGTGACATCATTAATATCTATGTATATGTATTCATATGTATCTATGTGTGTATTAGGCTTAATTCATGTATTATCAATAATGTAAAGACATTGAAGGAATATTGTGTTACATCCTTTTCTATATGTCTAACTCAGCATATCTACTATTGGGCTAATCAAGAGTTTTGCATCCACACATGGTTACACTATACATGTGCAAAACCAATAAGCCTTATATCTGTATCAATCACTGTTAGTAGGAATGTTTCCCTTATTAAAATAGGCATTAATTAAGTTTATTATTTATATTAATTTTTTATATATTGGCAGATTCTTTCCCAAATGAGGATTTTGAGTGATGTCTCACTCTGATTGGATGTTACCCCCCTTTTTGCTGCCGCTGTGCGCTCTACCGGATCATGTAGAACGCAGTGTGGAAGCACTGGGCAGGCACCTGCATGCTGAGTCCTGATGCATTCCACGATCAAACTGAGGTGGAACGCACAGGACTGTGGCCAGTGCATGCGCGGCTCGCACCTGATGCGTTCCACCGGTGGACAGGGTGAAACGCATACCGAGAGTGGGCTGTAACAAACTGAGGAGAGCCGTTCCCGGCTCCCTCATGCAGCAATATATAACTGCCCGCACCACAAGCATGTTTGGACCACCTGTTTGGGCACATATACTGGTCCCTGTCGGTGTAATTAGCCATGCGTTCCAAGGGACTTAGTTGGAACGCATGGCGGAAGTGACCTAATCACATTTATACTAGTATCAATCTTAGCTTTTTATCATACAAATAAACCTTATGTGTGAATGTTAACTAGTATGATGAACTCTGTATGGTTTCTGTTGCACCACAAGTAGAAGTGTTTTCATTATTATCGAATCTTACTGAATTAAACTGAACTTTCCTCTCATTGGCAGTATTATCTAGAGGAAGTGAGACATTAACTTAGGGGTATAAATAGAGTGATTCTTTCTCCTGGAGCTCACTTACCCTTTGGCAGGAGACAGACTCACATCCTGCTGGAGCCTCATAAAGTAAGTCACCATATTAATTATGCTCTATAGCCTTATTGCACCACTTAAAAACTATTAAAACTTTTTATATTATATATTAGAAATGTATTTATTTAAAACAAAGTTATTGGACACTTATCTATTATTATTATTTATATATTTTTAATTATTTGCAGTTTGCACCCCTAATCTTAGCACATCTTTTGGCACGTAAACTCTAACATTTTATATTTCAAATAAATCTATAGATTAATTACTAAATAATGAATTTAATTTAATTAATTTTAGTGGGATATTATACCAGTTCTGAATTTAAAAAGAAGGACGTGTTTATCTATTGAAATAAAATCACACTTTGCACATGTAAGTAATGTCCTTTATCCAACTTAAGTTAATTGTGAATATAAAATACCTTGAATTTACAATTATTTATATTTAATCCTTTATAGAATTACCTTTTGCTCACTATAAGGTTCTAGAATTGGTGAAGTGGGGCCACTCCTGGGATCCCATTCCCTATAATTCATCAGTAAGTAAATGAATTATATTTTTCCCTATTCCTACTAATTTAAGAAGTGGGATAAGATATGAATATTTAATTATTATCCATAGGTAGTACTATAATATCCAGCTCCACTGCGGATTTGCCTCACCATTTGAGAACAGTTTACATCATTTTTGGATGGTGGCTCCTAAAGAGCTTCCTGTGAGTAAACTAGTGGTATGAATACACTCTTCCTTCAATGATCTAAGATTATTTTATGTATACAATTATGTAACCTTACAACCAATGTTAAATCATTTAGTTATTTATGTAAAATAAGATAATATTAGAAATGATTGGTTGATTCTCTCTCATTTTGATTTATGGTGGCTCTAAAAAAGAACTTTTTGCAAATAAACTAACTGATTAAATATATTCTTCTTGCAATGATTTAAGACGATTTTATGTATACAATTATGGTATTTTGTACAATTATACTCTGTTAAACTACACCTTGTTAAATCACTTATGGCTATTAACTATCTGATGTACGCCCCTATTTTAATAACTTCATGAAAAAAATAATGAAATATGAATGCAAATAGTGTTGTATATTTCATGTATTGGATACAAATGTTATTCTTTCCATTTTCCTCCTCATTATACAAGCTCCAAACCAATTTTCCCTGATGAAGTCCTTATAAGGATGAAACACGTTGGGTACAGAGATTAATTCTCTTCTTAAAGGACAGCAAGCCCCAGAAAATTACCAGTCTTGTAGGGGTTTGTCTACTTGTCCATTTGTCATGATTTTGTAATAATTATATAATAAATTTTAATATTTTATGTATTCGGTAGCTGGTTGGATTTTAATTTGATTATTATATTGGTTTTTATAACATCAATCACTGTATATCGTGCGCCCTCTGAATTTGTTTTATATATACATATATATATATATATATATATATATATACACACACACACACACACACACACTAGAGATGAGCGGATATGTGCCAAACAGTACATCCCAAGCCAAGGTACCAGTCTAGCTCGGTACTTCCTGCCAGACTCGGAAACCAGAACGAGGCAAAACGTCATCATCCCACTGCTGGATTCTTGCGGGTTTTAGATTCCATATAAGGAGCCATGCATCGCTGCAATTCTCAGTACGGCATTGGAGAATATAGTGAGAGGACGTGTCTCTGTCCTCACTTAGTGTCTCTGTGGGAAAGTGGGGTGTCGATTCCAGTGCTGTCTTGTACTGCTCAGTCCAGTGTAGTGTCTTATGCTGCATCAGTCTAGTCACAGTGGTGGTGTCCTCTGGTGTCGTATGTCCAGTGCTGCTGCATAAGTCCTATCCATTGCATTGATGCTGTGTTGTCCTGCATCAGTCCAGTGGTGGTGTCCCTGTGCTGCTGTATAAGTCCAGTGGTACTGCTGTATAAGTCCAGTGGTACTTCTGTATAAGTCCAGTGGTACTTCTGTATAAGTCCAGTGGTACTGCTGTATAAGTCCAGTGGTACTGCTGTATAAGTCCAGTGGTACTGCTGTATAAGTCCAGTGATACTGCTGTATATGTCCAGTGGTACTGCCATATATGTCCAGTGGTAATGCCATATAATTCTAGTAATACTGACGTATATGTCCAGTTATACTGCTGTGTAAGTCCAGTGATACTGCCATATAAATCCAGTCCAGTGATACTGCCGTATATGTCCAGTGATACTGCCGTATATGTCCAGTGGTACTGCCGTATATGTCCAGTGATACTGCTGTATATGTCCAGTGATACTGCTGTATATGTCCAGTGGTACTGCCGTATATATCCAGTGGTACTGCCATATAATTCCAGTGATATTGATGTATAAGTCCAGTGGTACTGCCATATAAGTCGAGTCCAGTGGTGCTGGCGTATCAGTCCAGTGGTGCTGGCGTATCAGTCCAGTGGTGCTGGCGTATCAGTCCAGTGGTGCTGGCGTATCAGTCCAGTGGTGCTGGCGTGTAAGTCCAGTGGTGCTGGCGTATATGTCCAGTGGTACTGCCGTATAAGTCCAGTTCAGTGGTACTGCCATATAAGTCCAGTGTACTGCCGCATAAGTCCAGCGGTGCTCTCCTGTGCTGTATATTATTTACTCCAAATGAAGAGGTTATTAATTTTGAATCCAAATAATTTTTACAGGGTTGGCCCTGTGTGGTGTAGAGGTACGCTCTCCTGTGCCGCATATTGTTATTTAACTCCAGAAAAATAATGGAGGAGAACAAAACTTTGGAGGATAAAATTGGGAAAGATCAAGAACCACTTCCAAGTACTACTGCTGCTGACGCTGCTGTTGTTGCTGCTGGGAGATGATCGTCATCCCAGAGGGGAAGTCGGAAGATCACTTGTACTACTTCAACTAAGCAATTGACTGTCCAACAGTCCTTTGCGAGGAAGATGAAATATAACAGCAGTCATCCTGTTGCAAAATGGATAACGGAGGCCTTGACAGCTATGTTGGTGTTAGACGTGCATCCGGTATCCACCATTAGTACAGTGGGATTTAAACAATGGATGGAGGTAAGCGATTCCCAGACTGTACAGGGACATTAAGAAAAATGTCCTCAGTGTCCTGAAAAATGTGGTTGTACCCATTGTCCACTTAATCACGGACATATGGACAAGTGGAGCAGGGCAAACTATGGATTACATGACTGTGACAGCCCACTGGGTAGTTGTATTGCCTCCTGCAACAACAACAGCAGCGGCACCAGTATCAGCATCTCACAAACACCAGCTCATTCCTAGGCAGGTACGCTGTGCATCACCAGTTTCCGTAAGAGGCACACTGCTGACCAGCGCCGTAACTACGTGTGTGCTAGGTGTGACTGAGGGAACAACCCTGAGAGAGCAACGACCAACGGCTTGTAATGAGTATATTTCTGGTAATTAGTGGGTGGAACAGTACCACCAGTAGGAGCTGCAGGAACTTGGTATCAATTAAAACAGTTAATGCTAATAGATTTTTTTGGTGGTTATATAAGCGCTGTGTGTTTATGTACTAATATTGTAATGAGTCAAGTTGACTCATTACAAGCCGCCTCTGCTGTGCTGGTTGCGCTGACTGGAGGAGAGGAGAGCAGCAGCGCCGGAGGCAGGGGAGGAGGAGGAGGGAGGGAGACTAGAGCAGCAACAGCGCTATGTAATTGGTAGTGGCGCCGCTTCAGCAGTCCCTCTCCTTCTGCATTGGCTGCCCGGTGCTGCTGTGAATGCTGGGATGCGCTTCCCTCATCCCACTTCACACCGGCGTCAGCCAGCCAATGCGGAAGGAAAGGGACAGCTGCAGCGGTGCCACTACCAATTACATAGCACTGCTGCGGCTTCAGTCCCCCTCCCTCCTCCTCCTCCTCCTCCTTCTCCCGTGCCCGGGATCTGCTGCATGAAGCCTGCACTGACGAGCCTGAGCCAGTGGGGAGAGATGGTAAGTATCTATCTATCTGTCTCTCTAACTATCTATCTCTCTATCTATTCTGTCTGCCGCAATGTGTGAAAAGGGGGACGCTGTCTGCCGTAATGTGTAAAAAGGGGGACTGCCTGTCGTAATGTGTAAAAGGGGTTCTACCTGGTGTAGTGGCGCTACTGTGCAGCGTAAAATGAATAATGGATACTACCGTGCACCGTAATATGATTTGGTATTTTGTGGCCACGCCCCTTCCCATGAAGCCACGCCCCTATATATTTTTCCCCGCGCCTACGGCACGCACTGCCCCTATCTTGCATAGGGGGGCACCAATGCCATTTCTTGCACACAGCGCTAAATTGCCTAGTTACGGTACTGCCGCTGACAACCTCTTACAGAAACGAAGGGACATCATCGCACAATGGCTTACCCCACTTAGACTCTCCTGGGGATTTGTGATATTGGACAACACCACCAATATTGAGCGTGCATTACATTTGGGCAAATTCCAGCACGTCCCATGTTTTGCATATACAATTAATTTGGTGGTGCAGAATTATTGAAAAATTACAGGGTGTGCAGGAGATGCTGTTGGTGGCCCAAAAAATTGCGGGCCACTCTCGACATTCAGCCACTGCGTGCCACTCCTAGAAATGCCAGGTGTTTGTGCCGCACACTTGTGTCGCTTAGCTTAGCCATCCAGATACCCCATTGCACTTCTTTTTCTTCTTTGCATTATGTGCTCTTTGGGGCCTAGTTTTTAAAAGTGCCATCCTGGCTGCCACTGCAGTACCACTCTTAGATTGGCCAGGTGTTTGTGCCGCCCACTTGGGTCGCTTAGCTTAGTCACCCAGAAACCTCAATGTAACCTTTTGGCCTAAAAACAATAATAATACCGTAGGATCAAAATTACCACCAAATTCTGTTATTTTAGCTGTTTTTATGTTGTTTTTTTTAAATCATCCAGATCCAAAACCAAAACCCGAAAGGGTGGTTTTGGCAAAACCAATCCAGATCCAAAACACAAGTGAGGATCCAGATCCAAAACCAAAACACAAAACACGAAAAGTTCCCGCCGCACATCTCTAATATATACATACACTCAGGGCCAGCGCTACCACTAGGCAGCTTTAGGCAGCTGCCTATGGGCGGCGACCACTGGAGGGCGGCACTGCACAGTGAATGAAAGAACGCTTACTTTATCACAGCCAAGCTCCTACTATTCTTTTAGAAACGAGGAGCAGCCTGTGAGTCCTGTTCCTGCAATCTGCCGCCCCCCACCTCCGCGATAGCAACACCCGGCATAGCTATGTACAGGGTGCTGCCGTGGTTCGCATGAGCTCCCGAGTCCCACAAATTCCGAGCTGACACTGCAGCTCCCCCCCGCGATTGGCTTCCGCATGATGCCCGCTCCGGCACTCCATCCCCCTTGCGATTGGGCTCCTGCTCGGGTGGTGCATCTTGTTACCCGTGCGCGCTCCCCCCCTCCCCCTCCCGCGATTGGGCTCCTGCTCGGGTGGTGCATCTTGTTACCCATTCGCGCTCCCCCCCCCCCGCGCGCGCAATTATGCTCCTGCTCCCGAATGTTACCTGCTGCCTCCCTGGAGTATCTCCCCTCCCCCTCATACATCTCTTCACCAGCTTCCCCCCCTCCCCTCGCAAGTGGGCTCCCGCATGTCACCAGCTTTCCGCTCCCCCCCCCCCCGCGTGGCAATTGGGCTCCCGCATCTTAACCGCTGCCTTCCCCCACTGCCGCTGTTCACGATGACTGCAGCTGACAGCTAGCCGTCAGCTGCACCTGGGTGGGGGTCCTGTGCCACGGCCGTCACTGTCAGCGTGTCACCTGCCGCCCACTGTGACCCGCTGGCCTCCAGTGAGCCCTGCGCCGACTCGCCGCTGCTTCACCACTGCCTGCCTGCTTCCTCTGGGGTGAGTACTCCATGGGACCTATCAGCTCTCTCTCTATTTACTGTGTGTATGTGTGTGTATATATATATATATATAAAATTAAGGGCAACACACATAATTTTCATGGGGGGGGGATCCTTACACACATGCACAGCAGGGAAGGGGTGTGTGTGTATATATGTATGTGTTCATGGGCTACAGTACGTGTTAGGGGACATGTTGTGATGCGATTTATCATTAATATCTCCTCGGAGTGTCGGCCACTGTCTTTGCTGAAAATAAATATATATATATATATATATATATATATATCCAACGGTTCCTAGCAAGCAGCGGCACTCAAGGACTGACTCAAGAGCAATATAAGGTGAACAGAGTTTTAATCCATTTCACAAGACAAATAAATGGATTTATTTGTCTTGTGAAATGGATTAAAACTCTGTTCACCTTATATTGCTCTTGAGTCAGTCCTTGAGTGCCGCTGCTTGCTAGGAACCGTTGGATACATCATTGTTACCAGAAGGCACCGGGGCATTAAATCTAAGGAAGGGTGAGTGCCGATCCGAAGCTATATATATATATATATATATATATATATATATACTGGAAGATAGGTCGGCACTCCCCAAGAACTATTATCTTGCTCCGGTGCCCTCTGTGATGCTGGTAACACCATTGTAGAAAGGAAGAGCGGCACTCAGTCTTTATGAAGAGTCAGATGTATATAGAAAACATCAAATAGGTGGCTATTTGAATTTTTTTTTAATACATCTGACTCTTCATAAAGACTCCGAGTGCCGCTCTTCCTTTCTTCAATAGTGTGTGTGTGTGTGTGTGTGTGTGTGTGTGTGTGTGTATATATAGTTCCAAAGGTCCAGCACTCCAATAATAGAAAGAATAGCCGCTGGTGCTGCACAATTCCATATACGTCAAAGATTCGGCACTCGGAGTAATAAACACAGTACACAGATTACAACAACGTTTCAGTGCTTTACTACTATCCTCAGGTTACCTTGTAATCTGTCTACTGCGTTTATTACGCCGGGTATATATACTCAGATCCGGCGCTTCCATTAGGCAGCTTTAAGCAGCGTGCCCTGAGGGGGCAGACCCACTCTTCTCTCCCCATCCAAAGAGGATGACAATGGCTGTGAAACTTGTAGGAAGCCAACTTTACATCTGGGGGACTGGACAGTTGGTATTGGGGTGTGTGTGAGGAAGGGGGGGGCGGAGAAGGGGGGGGGGGTGGCAGTAAGAAGATGGTTTGCCTAAGGTGCTGAGAAACCTTGCACCGGCCCTGCATACACTATATGGACAAAAGTATTTGTATGCCTAACCATTACACCAACAGAAACTGTTATTTGTAATGATATTGTATTCAAACACATATACCTTAATATGGAGTTGGCCCCAATTTTGCAGCTAAAACAGCTTCCACTCTCTTGGGAGGCTTTCCACAAGATTTTACATGTTTCTTTGGGGATTTGTGCCCATTCATTTTGTAAAGCATTTATGAGGTCAGGCACAGATGTTGGACAAGAAGGCCTGGCTCGACATCTTCATTTCATTTCATACCAAAGGTGCTCAGTGGGGTTGAGGTCAAGGGCCCTCATTCCGAGTTGTTCGCTCGCTAGCTGCTTTTAGCAGCATTGCACACGCTAAGCTGCCGCCCTCTGGGAGTGTATCTTAGCTTAGCAGAATTGCGAACGAAAGATTCGCAAAATTGCGAATAGAAATTTCTTAGCAGTTTCTGAGTAGCTCGACACTTACTCTGCCACTGCGATCAGTTCAGTCAGTTTCGTTCCTGGTTTGACGTCACAAACACACCCAGCGTTCGCCCAGGCACTCCCCCGTTTCTCCAGCCACTCCCGCGTTTTTCCCAGAAACGGCAGCCATTTTTTCACACAAGATTGTCCTTCACTGGAGATAAGAGGCCTAACCCAATCCCTGAAAAACAGCCCCATACCATTATCCCTCCTCCACAAAACTTCACAGTTGGCATAATGCAGCCAGACAGGTTAAATTCTCCCAGCATCCGCCAAATCCAGACTCACCCATCTGACTGCCAAACAGAGAAGCATGGTTTGTTAAAGCACAGAACACATTTCCACTGCTCCACAGTCCAATGTCTCTGTGCTTTACACCAGACGCTTGGCATTGGACTTGATAATGTGAGGCATGCATGCAGCTGCTTGGCCATGGAAACCCAATCCATTAAGCTCCCGCTGCACAATTTTTGTGCTGACATTAATGCGATTAAAATTTCAGAACTCTTCAGCTATGGAGTCAAGAGCGTTGGCAACTTTTACGCACCATGTACCTTAGCAGTCGTTGACCCTACTCTGAGATTTTAGGTGGTCGTCCTCTTCATGACTGAGTTGCTGTTGTTCCAAGATGCTTCCACTTTTTAATAAAATCAATTACAGTTGACCATGGAATATCCAGCAGGGATGGAATATCATGAACCATCTAATTGCAAAGGTAGCATTCTATCACAGTACCATGCTCTTCAGAACGACCAATTCTATATCACAAATATTTACAAATGGAGACTGCATGGCTAGGTGCTTGATTTTAATACACCTATGGCAACTGGCCTGAACTCAATAATTAACAGGTATGTTCAAATACTTTAGTCCATATGGGCCCTCATTCCGAGTTGATCGGTCGCAAGGCGAATTTAGCAGAGTTACACACGCTAAGCCGCCGCCTACTGGGAGTGAATCTTAGCTTCTTAAAATTGCGACCGATGTATGCGCAATATTGCGATTACTAACTACTTAGCAGTTTCTGAGTAGCTTCAGACTTACTCTGCCTGTGCGATCATTTCAGTGCTTGTCGTTCCTGGTTGACGTCACAAACACACCCAGCGTTCGCCCAGGCACTCCCACCGTTTCTCCGGCCACTCCTGCGTTTTTTCCGGAAACGGTAGCGTTTTCAGCCACACGCCCCTGAAACGCCGTGTTTCCGCCCAGTAACACCCATTTCCTGTCAATCACATTACGATCGCCGGAGCGAAGAAAAAGCCGTGAGTAAAAATACTTTCTTCATAGTAAAGTTACTTGGCGCAGTCGCAGTGCGAACATTGCGCATGCGCACTAAGCGGATTTTCACTGCGATGCGATGAAAAATACCGAGCGAACAACTCGGAATGAGGGCCCTAGTGTATACCATGACATTGCTTTGTCTTTATCCATTTCACATGGGCAAAATCACATATTTAAATTAAATGTACCTGTATCTGTCATGACTGAATTTAATGATAACATATATAATTGATCACATTTGTTGTAGAAGAAATTATTTCCTTGCTTGAAATTGTTTCAAAGAGAGAACTACTGTAAGTGCAAAACAGACATTTTGTAGATTAGAGAACAATATACTTCTACAACCTGTGTTTACGAGCGTGGGCTATGAGCCAGTTTCACAAGGGGCTGAGATACTGTAAATCTATATGATTCATAGTTACACACCGGTGCTCAGCTTAGGGCAAGTTTCAGAGTTGCTGAATGGATTACATTTTCTCATTTGAGAAATGGCAGATGTCTAACATTTCAAGGATCAGATAGTTTATTTGCTAGAAAACTTATGGAGGCCTCTGCTCATAGTTTAAACACATACAGTAGGACTTCTTTAGGAGTGGATGTAAGTTTAACTGCAGGCCACAAGCATTTATGTCCACCCTTCTGGCAAGTTCAACGGACTCCAATAAGTATGGAGAACAATCCCGCCCAGTTCCTAGTGGAATGGGCGGGATGGGGTGAGGGTGGGATGTGATGACATATATCTTGTGGAATTGCCTCATTATATTTCACCCCTCTCACAGTGGCCAACTTGTAAGTCTGTAATTGTGAAAGTGTTTAAAATGTAAAGCACAAAAATTATTATTTTGACATTTTAAATTCCTCTCTGTTGTGATTATTATACCAGTGCCGAAACTAGATGGTGCTGGTGGAGCTTGTGCTGTGGGTATTGGATGTGGGAGGGTACCAACAGGGATACTGAAGGGTGGCAGAAAGTTATTGTCTAATATGACTCCTGAGAATGCGATGTGAGTATCCCCTCAAGACATCAGATGGCCCCCCAACTTTGCTCATAGAGTTAGTGTATATTCACTAACTGAGCGGCATGGATTGCTCAGTGGTGTGGCACAAATTAAGATAGAAAACTCACAGTGCTAGATAGATGGTATGTTAAAAAATGTAATAACCATAAAAACAACGCACATAGGGGGTAATTCAGACCTGATCGTAGCAGCAAATTTGTTAGCAGTTGGGAAAAACCATGTGCACTGCAGGTGTGGCAGAGATAACATTTGCAGAGAGAGTTAGATTTGGGTGGGTCATTTTGTTTCTGTGTAGGGTAAATACTGGCTGCTTTATTTTTACACTTCAATTTAGATTTAAGTTTGAACACACCCCAGCCAAATCTAACTCTCTCTGCACATGTTATATCTGCCCACCCTGCAGTGAACATGGTTTTGCCCAACTGCTAACAAATTTGCTGCTACAATCAGGTCTGAATTATCCCCAATGTACTAATGTACTACTGTTACCTATAAATAACAGTTGCATGGTAGGGGAGCAAAATAGTATATATATTAGAGATGAGCGGGTTCGGTTCCTCGAGATCCGAACCCCCCCGAACTTCACCTATATTACACAGTTCCGAGGCAGCCTCGGATCTTCCCGCCTTGCTCGGTTAACACGAACGCGCCCGAACGTCATCATCCCGCTGTCGTATTCTCGCGAGATTCGTATTGCATATAAAGAGTCGCGCGTGGCCGCCATTTTCACTCGTGCATTAGAGATGATAGCGAGAGGACGTGGCTGCGTTCTCTCAGTTTCTGTGTTCAGTGTGCTGCAAATATCTGTGCTCAGTGTGCTGCAAATATCTGTGCTCAGTGTGCTGCAAATATCTACGTTCTCTGCCTGAAAACGCTCCATATCTGTGCTGCATTGTAGTTGTGCACAGTCTATAGTAGGAGGACAGTGCAGAATTTTGCTGACCACCAGTATATATATAGCAGTACGGTACAGTAGTCCATTGCTCTACCTCTGTGTCATCAAGTATACTATCCATATCTGTGCTGCATTGTAGTTGTGCGCAGTATATAGTAGGAGGACAGTGCAGAATTTTGCTGACCACCAGTATATATATAGCAGTATAGTACAGTAGTCCATTGCTCTACCTCTGTGTCGTCAAGTATACTATCCATATCTGTGCTGCATTGTAGTTGTGCGCAGTAAATAGTAGGAGGACAGTGCAGAATTTTGCTGACCACCAGAATATATATAGCAGTACGGTACAGTAGTCCATTGCTCTACCTCTGTGTCGTCAAGTATACTATCCATATCTGTGCTGCATTGTAGTTGTGCGCAGTATATAGTAGGAGGACAGTGCAGAATTTTAAAAAAAACGACAGGGGCGTGCAAGAGATGCTGTCGGTGGCCCGAAGAATTGCAGGCCACTTTCGGCATTCAGCCACTGCATGCCGAAGACTGGAGCACCAGCAAACACTCCTGAACCTGCCCCGCCATCATCTGAAGCAAGAGGTGGTAACGAGGTGGAATTCAACCCTCTATATGCTTCAGAGGATGGAGGAGCAGCAAAAGGCCATTCAAGCCTATACATCTGCCTACAATATAGGCAAAGGAGGGGGAATGCACCTGACTCAAGCGCAGTGGAGAATGATTTCAACATTGTGCAAGGTTCTGCAACCCTTTGAACTTGCTACACGTGAAGTCAGATCAGACACTGCCATCCTGATTCAGGTCATTCCCCTCATCAGGCTTTTGCAGAAGAAGCTGGAGAGATTGAAGGAGGAGCTAAAACGGAGCGATTCCGCTAGGCATGTGGGACTTGTGGATGGAGCCCTTAATTCGCTTAACCAGGATTCATGGGTGGTCAATCTGTTGAAATCAGAGCACTACATTTTGGCCACCGTGCTCGAGCCTAGTTTTAAAGCCTACGTTGTATCTCTCTTTCCGGCAGACACAAGTCTGCAGAGGTGCAAAGACCTGCTGGTGAGACACTGGTCAAGTCAAGCGGAACGTGACCCGCCAACAGCTCCTCCTTCACATTCTCCCACAACTGGTGCTGTGAGGAAAAGGCTAAGAATTCCAAGCCCACCCACTGGCGGTGATGCAGAGCAGTCAGGAGCGAGTGCTGACATCTGGTCCGGATTGAAGGACCTGCCAACGATTACTGACATGTCGTCTACTGTCACTGCATATGATTCTGTCACCATTGAAAGAATGGTGGAGGATTATATGAGTGACCGCATCCAAGTAGGCACGTCAGACAGTCCATACGTATACTGGCAGGAAAAAGAGGCAATTTGGAGGCCCTTGCACAAACTGGCTTTATTTTACTTAAGTTGCCCCCCTCCAATGTGTACTCCAAAAGAGTGTTTAGTGCAGCCGCTCACCTTGTCAGCAATCGGCATAGGAGGTTACTTCCAGAAAATGTGGAGAAGATGATGTTCATCAAAATGAATTATAATCAATTCCTCCGTGGAGACATTCACCAGCAATTGCCTCCAGAAAGTACACAGGGACCTAATATGGTGGATTTCAGTGGGGACGAATTAATAATCTGTGAGGAGGGGGATGTACACAGTGAAAGGGGTGAGGAATCGGACGATGAGGAGGAGGTGGACATCTTGCCTCTGTAGAGCCAGTTTGTGCAAGGAGAGATTGATTGCTTCTTTTTTGGTGGGGGCCCAAACCAATCAGTTATTTCAGCCACAGTCGTTTGGCAGACCCTGTCACTGAAATGATGGGTTTGTTAAAGTGTGCATGTCCTGCTTATACAACATAAGGGTGGGTGGGAGGGCCCAAGGACAATTCCATCTTGCACCTCTTTTTTTTTTATTTATCTCTGCATCATGTGATGTTTGGGGCTCATTTTTTTAAGTGCCATCCAGTCTGACACTGCAGTGCCACTCCTAGATGGGCCAGGTGTTTGTGCCGGACACTTGGGTCACTTAGCTTAGCCATCCAGCGACCTTGGTGCACCTCTTTTTTTCTTTGCATCATGTGCTGTTTGGGGACTATTTTTTTAAGTACCATCCTGTCTGACACTGCAGTGCCACTCCTAGATGGGCCAGGTGTTTGTGCCGGCCACTTGGGTCACTTAGCTTAGTCATCCAGCGACCTCGGTGCAAATTTTAGGACTAAAAATAATATTGTGAGGTGTGAGGTGTTCAGAATAGACTGGAAATGACTCAATTATGGTTATTGAGGTTAATAATACTATGGGATCAAAATGACCCCCAAATTCTATGATTTAAGCTGTTTTTGAGGGTTTTTTGTAAAAAAAAAACACCCGAATCCAAAACACACCCGAATCCGACAAAAAATTTTCAGGGAGTTTTGCCAAAACGCATCCAAATCCAAAACACGGCCGCGGAACCGAATCCAAAACCAAAACACAAAACCCGAAAAATGTCCGGTGCACATCTCTATATTACCATTTTGTTCTGCATTGTACTTTATGATGTGTTGCTTTATCTGACACATACACAGACAGCGTTGGAAAGTCCAGTGATGTGAATGTCTGGTCAACCTGAACTTCATCTTGTTGTTACATTGACATTTTGCACCTGTTTTAGATAGTAAAAGAAACTACTACCCTTTGCTTAGCCAATGACACACAAAGATCATGTTTATACCTTACTAACTAGGCCTAGGATATACTATTTGTACATGGATAAGTAATTGGCTGGATAACAGAGTACAGCGAGTAGTGGTCAATGGGATGTTCTCCAGCTGGTCACCAGTAGTCAGCTGAATACCGCAATACTCAGACCGCTACTGTTCAATATATTTATGAATGATCTAGGAATAGGCCTGGAAAGCACAGTGTCACTTTATGCAGATGATACTAAATTGTGAAAGGTAATTAATTCAAAAATCGATGTGGAGTCTCTACAGAATGACTTATTTAAACTTGAAATCTGGGCGCCTAAATGGGGAATGAGGATCAATATAGAAAAATGCAAAGATATGCATTTTGGGACAAAAAACACACTTGCATCCTAAATGGGAAAAATATAGGGGTAACTCTGGTGGAAAAAGATTTGGGGGTGCTCATAGATAATAGGCTTAAAAACAGTTCACAATGTCAAAATGCAGCAAGAAGGTAAGTAAAGTGCTTGCGTGCATTAAACGTGGCATTGAGACAAGGGAAGAGGATGTAATCCTGCCGCTGTACAAATCATTGGTACGTCCGCACCTGGAATAGTGTGTTAAATTTTGGGCACCATATTATAAAAAAAGATATCGGGGAACTAGAAAGAGGTCAAAGGTGAGCTGCTAAATTGATTAAAGGGTTAGAAACACTGGAGTACGAGGAAAGGTTTACTAGGTTAAATATGTATACACTAGAAAAGAGGCGTCTAAGAGGAGACATTATTAATATCTTCAAATATATAAAGGGTCGTTACAAGGTGTTAGCAGGGGATTTGTTTATTAAAAGAACTTTGTATAGGACACATGGGCACTCTCTGAGGCTAGAGGAGAGAAAATTATGTACACAACATAGGAAAGGCTTCCTCATGGTAAGGGCAATAAAGATTTGGAACTCCCTGCCGGAGAAGGTAATAATGGCAGACTCTATAAATGCATTTAAAAATGGATTGGACAAATTTCTAACTGGAAAATGCAACCAGGGCTATAGCATTTAGCATATTGACATTAAATATCTGGGAGTGGTAAGAATCATAATTGTCAATTAGTACTAAACCATTACTTCAGCAGGCGCATTATAATATGAACAGCTTAACACAGAATACAGGTTGAACACGATGGGCATTTTGCCTCTTTTCAACCTCACCAACTATGTAGCTGAATACCCGTGCTTCGCTACAAAATTTCAAGTATTTTCGTGCATATAACTTTAATTTTGAAGAACATCCTTGTAAACTAAGAAGTCTTACAACAGGACATGCTCCGCCCGCAACTGCCAATCTTTGTCAGGCCGCACCTCTGGGCGGGCCTTCCCCGTATTGATGCTGTCAAAAGGCTGGTGCTGAGGAGAATATTCTGCCTCCTTCTCTTCCCCATCCAGCATCTGATGCTGCCCTGCTCAGTGCTGTAAATGCTGGAATGACAGGCTAAGCTTCGCCCTCTGTATGTTAAATATGTAAGGTTTGCATGGATAGGCTGACTCTTTTCCAAAGGGCCCTAGGTCTCCTTGCTTAGCTTCTTACACTCTTTAGGGTTCCTCCTTTGAGGTAAAAAGGTAAAGATAGTCGCACAACACTTAAAGTCACTGGGAGAGCTGTAGATACTCTTTACACAGCAGATAAGCAGTTGCTGACTATCAAGCTTTCCTTTCATGTATTTAAGAATCAAAATATATATGTCTCCTTTCCCCCTATTGCTCTCTGAGATGTTTGGCAATGTTTAGTTTAAGTGACAGGTTAAACTCTGACAATTGAGACACTATACCAACCTAACTGGACATAAGTTGGTCAAGTACTTATATCTGAAATCTACACACACACACACACACACACACACACACACACACACACATTAGAGATGTGCAGCGGGCATTTTTTGGGTTTTGTGTTTTGGTTTAGGATTCGGTTCTGCGGTCGTGTTTTGGATTCGGACGCGCTTTGGCAAAACCTCCCTTAAGATTTTTTGTCGGATTCGGGTGTGTTTTGGATTTTGGTGTTTTAGTTAAAAAAAAACCTCAAAAACAGCTTACATCATAGAATGTGGGGGCAATTTTGATCCTATAGTATTATTAACCTCAATAACCATAATTTCCTTTCATTTCCAGTCTATTCTGAACACCTCACACCTCACAATATTATTTTTAGTCCTAAAATTTGCACCGAGGTCGCTGGATGACTAAGCTAAGCGACCCAAGTGGGCAGCACAAACACTGCAGTGTCAGACAGGATGGTACTTAAAAAAATAGTCCCCAAACAGCACATGATGCAAAGAAAAAAAGAGGTGCACCAAGGTCGCTGGATGGCTAAGCTAAGCGACCCAAGTGTCCGGCACAAACACCTGGCCCATCTAGGAGTGGCACTGCAGTGTCAGACAGGATGGCACTTAAAAAAATAGTCCCCAAACAGCACATGATGCAAAGATAAATAAAAAAAAACGAGGTGCAAGATGGAATTGTCATTGGGCCCTCCCACCCACCCTTATGTTGTATAAACAGGGCATGCACACTTTAACAAACCCATCATTTCAGCGACAGGGTCTGCCACATGACTGTGGCTGAAATGACTGGTTGGTTTGGGACCCCACCAAAAAATAAGCACTCAATCTCTCCTTGCACAAACTGGCTCTACAGAGGCAGGATGTCCACCTCCTCCTCATCTCCGATTCCTCACCCCTTTCACTGTGTACATCCCCCTCCTCACAGATTATTAATTCGTCCCTACTGGAATCCACCATATCAGGTCCCTGTGTACTTTCTGGAGGCAATTGCTGGTAAATGTCTCCACGGAGGAATTGATTATAATTAATTTTGATGAACATCATCTCCACATTTTCTGGACGTAACCTCCTATGCCGATTGCTGACAAGGTGAGCGGCTGCACTAAACACTCTTTCGGAGTACACACTGGAGGGGGGGCAACTTAGATAAAATAAAGCCAGTTTGTGCAAGGGCCTCCAAATTGCCTCTTTTTCCTGCCAGTATACGTACGGACTGTCTGACATGCCTACAGTGATGCTGTCACTCATAATATCCTCCACCATTCTTTCAATGGTGACAGAATCATATGCAGTGACAGTAGACGGCATGTCAGTAATCGTTGGCAGGTCCTTCAGTCCGGACCAGATGTCAGCTATCGCTCCTGACTGCCCTGCATCACCACCAGCGGGTGGTTTTGGAAATGTTATCCTTTTCCTTGCAGCTCCAGTGGCGTGAGAAAATGAAGTAGGAGCTGTTGGCGGGTCACGTTCCGCTTGACTTGACATTTGTCTCACCAGCAGGTCTTTGAACCTCTGCAGACTTGTGTCTGCCGGAATAAGAGATACAACGTAGGCTTTAAACCTAGTATCGAGCACGGTAGCCAAAATGTAGTGCTCTGATTTCAACAGATTGACCACCCGTGAATCCTGGTTAAGCGAATGAAGGGCTCCATCTACAAGTCCCACATGCCTAGCGGAATCGCTCCATTTTAGCTCCTCCTTCAATCTCTCCAGCTGCTTCTGCAAAATCCTGATGAGGGGAATGACCTGACTCAGGCTGGCATTGTCTGATCTGACTTCACGTGTTTCAAGTTCAAAGGGTTGCAGAACCTTGCACAATGTTGAAATCATTCTCCACTGCGCTTGAGTCAGGTGCATTCCCCCTCCTTTGCCTATATTGTAGGCAGATGTATAGGCTTGAATGGCCTTTTGCTGCTCCTCCATCCTCTGAAGCATATAGAGGGTTGAATTCCACCTCGTTACCACCTCTTGCTTCAGATGATGGCAGGGCATGTTCATGAGTGTTTGCTGGTGCTCCAGTCTTCGGCACGTGGTGGCTGAATGCTGAAAGTGGCCCGCAATTCTTCGGGCCACCGACAGCATCTCTTGCACGCCCCTGTCATTTAAAAAAAATTCTGCACCACCAAATTCATTGTATGTGCAAAACATGGGACGTGCTGGAATTTGCCCACATGTAATGCACGCTCAATATTGGTGGAGTGGTCCGATGTCACAAATCCCCAGAAGAGTCCAATTGGGGTAAGCCAATCTGTGATGATATTCCTCAGATTCCGTAAGAGGTTGTCAGCTGTGTGCCTCTTATGCAATGGGTGATACAAAGCGTAGCCTGCCTAGGAACGAGTTGGCATTTGCGAGATGCTGCTTCTGGTGCCGCTGCTGCTGTTGTTGCTGTGGGAAGCAATACATCTAACCAGTGGGCTGTCACAGTCATATAGTCCTTAGTCTGCCCTCCTCCAGTTGTCCACATGTCCGTGGTTAAGTGGACATTGGGTACAACTGCATTTTTTAGGACACTGGTGATTCTTTTTTAGACGTCTGTGTACATTCTCGGTATCACCTGCCTAGAGAAGTGGAACCTAGATGGTATTTGGTACCAGGGACACACTACCTCAAGCAATTCTCTAAGTCCCTGTGAACTAACGGCGGATACCGGACACACGTCTAACACCAACATAGTTGTCAAGGCCTGAGTTATCCAGTTTGCAACAGGATGACTGCTGTGATATTTCATCTTCCTCGCAAAGGACTGTTGGACAGTCAATTGCTTACTGGAAGTACTACAAGTGGTCTTCCGACTTCCCCTCTGGGATGACGATCGACTCCCAGCAGCAACAACAGCAGCGCCAGCAGCAGTAGGCGTTACACTCAAGGATCTATTGGAGAAATCCCAATTAGGAGAGGACTCGTCAGACTTGCCAGTGACATGGCCTGCAGGACTATTGGCGTTCCTGTCTAAGGAGCAAATTGACACTGAGGGAGTTGGTGGTGTGGTTTGCAGGAGCTTGGGTACAAGAGGAAGAATGGATTTAGTTGTCAGTGGACTGCTTCTGCTGTCACCCAAAGTTTTTGAACTTGTCAATGACTTCTGATGAATGCGCTCCATGTGACGTATAAGGGAGGATGTTCCTAAGTGGTTAATGTCCTTACCCCTACTTATTACAGCTTGACAAAGGCAACACATGGCTTGACACCAGTTGTCCGCGTTTCTGTTGAAATAATTCCGCACCGAAGAGGTGATTTTTTTTTTGTAGTTTGACCAGGCATGTCAATGGCCTTATTCATCCCACGGACAACAGGTGTCTCCCCGGGTGCCTGACTTAAACAAACCACCTCTCCATCAGAATCCTCCTTGTCAATTTCCTCCTCAGCGCCAGCAACACCCATATCCTCATCCTGGTGTACTTCAACAGTGACATCTTCAATTTGACTATCAGGAACTGGACTGTGGGTGCTCCTTCCAGCACTTGCAGGGGGCGTGCAAATGGTGGTAGGAGCCACCTCTTCCCTTCCAGTGTTGGGAAGGTCAGGCATCGCAACCGACACAATTGGACTCTCCTTGGGAATTTGAGATTTAGAAGAACGCACAGTTCTTTGCTGTGCTTTTGCCAGCTTAACTCTTTTCATTTTTCTAGCGGGAGGATGAGTGCTTCCATCCTCATGTGAAGCTGACCCACTAGTCATGAGGAACATAGGAGAGGGCCTTAGCCGTTCCTTGCCACTCTGTGTCGTAAATGGCATATTGGCAAGTTTACGCTTCCCAGTTTGGGTAATTTTACTGAACTTTTGTTTTTTGGATTTTACATGCTCTCTACTATGACATTGGGCATCGGCCTTGGCAGACGACATTGATGGCATTTCATTGTCTCTGCCTTGACTAGTGGCAGCAGCTTCAGCACTAGGTAGAAGTGGATCTTGATCTTTCCCTATTTTACCCTCCACATTTTTGTTCTCCATTTTTCAATGTGTGGAATTATATGCCATTAATATATCTGGAATTAGACGGCAGTAATGTCTGGAATTAGATACCACTAGATGGATACCAGATACCACTGTGACTGGAATGATGATGACCTATGCAAAGTGACAGGACACTACCACAGCACCCTACAGCAGCAAGATGCAGCACAAGACACTGGACTTTTAGTCACTACAATGCAGCACAAGACAATGAGTAGTGATACTGAGCACTGATGAGGATACTAGAATTGACACGGAGCAGCAAGATACAGCATTGGACTACTGTACTGTACTACTATATACTGGTCACCACAATGCAGCACTGATACTGAGCACAGATATTGAACACTGTTCAGGATACTAGAACTGACACGGAGCAGCAAGATACAGCAATGGACTACTGTACTGTACTACTATATACTGGTCACCACAATGCAGCACTGATACTGAGCACAGATATTGAGCACTGTTCAGGATACTAGAACTGACACGGAGCAGCAAGATACAGCAATGGACTACTGTACTGTACTACTATATACTGGTCACCACAATTCAGCACTGATACTGAGCACAGATATTGAGTACTGTTCAGGATACTAGAATTGACACAGAGCAGCAAGATACAGCAATGGACTACTGTACTGTACTACTATATACTGGTCACCACAATGCAGCACTGATACTGTGCACAGATATTGAGCTGATATTTAGCTGGTATTGGGCTATTCAGGCAGAGAACGTAGCCACGTCCTCTCCGCTCAATCTACAATGCACGAGTGAAAATGGCGGAGATGCGCGGCTCTTTATATGGAATACAAATCTCGCGAGAATCCGACAGCGGGATGATGATGTTTTGCCTTGTCCGGGTTTTGCGAGTAAGGCGGGAAGAACCGAGGCTGACTCAGACCCGTGTAAACCACGTGAAGTTCGGGGGGGTTCGGATATCGACGAACCGAACCCGCTCATCTCTAATATATATATATATTTATATATATATATATATATCCTGACTCATAAGGCTGTACTTCCTTGCCAGTGGCAGTTTAAGAGCTGTCCATTATTCAAATAGGGAAGCCACACTCAGTGATGTTTGACAGTGTTTAGGGGTGGCAGTTGATGTGGAACCACTATTTGAATAATGGACTGCAAATAAGTCCAGGGTCCAGGAACAGAGCATTGTTTCCTCCCCCTTTGTATCACCGTCATCATGTATTCTTTATATCCCCGGCGGGGTGGGCTGTCTTAACTTTCCTCTGTGAGGGAGGAATTATCTCACCCCTTTTAACCACTTAGTAGGTGGAATTTTGAAATATCCCTTCTTAGTGGGTGCCTACGTCACAAAAGCAAACTACTGTCCAAATTTTCAAAGTTCCTAGTCCTTATGGTTATGAAGATTTTGTGATGAGTCAGTGTTATTTGCCTTTTATAGATATTTATTTGGTGTGATGCTTCCGGGCTTTGTCCTCTGTGATATAAACATTGAAAGACTGCGACACAAGTTGCCAAATTATGTTGATGTGATTTGAAGCACACCAAGCTGTCTTGGAACTGTGCACTGCCAGGATTTCCTGGTTGTATCCAGCCTAGAAGGGATATTGCGCCCCTGGATACCACAACCACTTGAATATATTTTTGTCTATGTACAACTTATTATTTCTAAAAGCATACTGTTTTTAAATACATAAACTGTCTTGTCAGCCTTCTTCCTTGTATCCAAAGATTCCAGTTCCACTGTCAATAGACAAATCAATCAGCCATCTCAGAATGGAGTCCATAGGGCCTAGAAATACAAGTAGTCCTTAGAATTCTTTGTAACTTTTATTTTGGCATTTTTTTTTAGTCTTAGTTCTTCAATTTTACCAGCATAGGGGCCTAATTTAGCATAGATCGCTATTCGGAGAAATTGCAGTTGACTGTGGATATAAAGGTGGTGCCCAGACAGGAAGAAAAAACTCCCCATGCAAAATTGCGAATGCATCTCAGATCGCTAGCTACTCGCAGATGCATACGTAATTCCCAGAGGAAACTTTGCCATCTGAGCAAATGTGAGTAGGTCTGAGGCTAACACTAATCTGCGACTGAGACGTCCTGGAAGTAGTCTGCGCTGACATCAGAGACCCTCCCCAAAACCGCCTGGGCACGCCTGTGTTTTTTCTGACACACCCAGAAAATGGCAGGTTTCCGCCCAGAAACTCTGGATTCCTGTCAAACAGCGGCTACATTGCGATTATGATCTGTACACATTTTATACTGCTATTACCCTTCGAGTATGCGCAATGTGAACGCTATGAATGCACAGTCATTGTATAATCACCCGATTTGTGATTTCCCTGAATAGCGATCCATGCTGAATTAGGTCTTAGATGTTGTAGCTTCTGTATATACTGTATCTGTATTATTCTGGTACAGTTTTTTTATTAATGTTACCATTGAATGTGACACAGATCTGCCTTGCTGTTTGCATTACTGTAGGTACAGCTGTTTGCATTCGCCTCTATGTTGTATAGAAGAGCAAAAAAATAAATGATTAACTTTGTCTACTCGATATAAAAATCCTTATGGAAAAGCACAGAAGGAAGATACAGAGATAAAGCAAGTAATTTTATAAAAGGTCATGTAAAAGTAAATAAATAAAAATCAGCTGATGGGATAAAAACCCTTTTAACTATTTTCTATGAGGAGAAATAACGTTTTCTCATATGTTTAATTTAAAATATTAATATGATCTATTTTTTTTACTTAAATTGATGCACAAAGTAAAATACAATCAAAATATTGACACATATATCCTTCATCATTATAGTACTATATTATAGTTTAAACTTTAAAGTATTTCCTGTGAGTATTACTATATATACAGTATTGTTTTTTTTGGTCCAAAAATGCTTAACATCAAAATGTAGTGTAATTATTAGGTGTGAAATTATGATGTTAGTGTAACAGATTGCAGAACTTCTGAATTGATTTACAGCATGCAAAAATAATTTAATTTGTTTGATTACTTATACTTAAATCATATATTTTACCTAATCTGTGCCCAGTGTAAAGGAAATCCCAGCAATGCCTGCTATCTTAGAGATGGTTGGCACAGGTAAACACCGCCAGATGGTTGATTGCTGCCGATAGCTCGGTTTGGCAATTACTCACAGCATGAACAGAAGAGGTAAAGTAAGTAACACATAGCAGTTTGTATTTGTTTGTGTTAGATAATTCATAGGCATGTTAGCAATAGCTTGAGTTCCTGTTGATATAATAATAAAAAAATGTCAAATTATTTGTATTGTTAGCATGTTGCTAAATATATTTGAAGTGGAAATACATCTACAAATATTTGCTTTCAATTTCCTTTTACCGAACAGCAGTTTTGTTTGCCAATACTTTTCTTTTCTGTTTGCTTAGTTGCAATTTTACAGTGTTTTTGCAGAAATCATAAAACAAGACTGCTAATTCAAAGTGCTATTTTAACAAGGATATTTGCATGTAATAGTCCAGCAAACATATTTTGCATAAAAAATCCATTCCAGCAAAATCAGCTAAAATAAAAATTGACTTTTTTTGCAAATAACATTTTTAAGTAAAAAACAGGTATTAAAATAGCATAAATAGCATAAATAGCTGGGAGCAAAAGCAGAAAATGCAGTAACTTTACCTTAATGGTCAGCCAAACATTTGACTTCATATCTAGCTGTCGCAGGACTTGTTGGCTAGCTAGAGATGGTCTGACTAGTCTAGCCTCCAAGCCAGTAGATGTAGCCAATTTACAGGTATCCATGCCAAATATTGCCCTGCTCAAAGAATGCCAGTCCCCTGCTACAGGGTGTCTTATCTCTTGCTCTACATCAGGGCAAAATAGAGCTGGCAGACACATCCAAAAGAGGCAGGATTAGCCATCTTTATCCTGTAAAGAAACATAATGGTTCATACAGACCAGTTTTACAAGTAAATGTCAAATCCCTAAACCAGTATATAATGCCTCATTCTTTACGTATGGAGGATCCGGCCAATGTGCATTTCCTGCTAGTCAAGAACAACTTATGTATCAAAATTGACCTCAAAGAGGCTTTTCATACAATCCAAGTCCACCAAAATCACAAAAGGCTCCTGAGATTCCTGTGGAACAACGTCCTCTACCAATGCACTGTCATGGTTTGGGCCTATCTAATGCCCCTTACACATTCACCCAACTCATGAAGGCTGTGGTCACAAATCTTCTGTCATCCTCTGTCAAGAGACAGTGGATGTTTGGAAATGGGCAGTGGAATGATCCATACTCCTGTCCACAACATATGCTCCCTATCCAGGAAGAGCCTCACATTGCATTCAGAGCATAGTGAATAACTTCTATCAGCCACAAATAGATCTGTTTGCAACTCCATCCAATGCACAGGTTCCAACCTTCCTGTCCAAGATCTGGACTCAAGGGACCTCTTGTATTAATGCAATGTCATTTCCCAGGACTGACTTCCTCCTTCCACATGCCTACCCACCTCCTGCCATGTTTCTGAAGGTCCTCAAGAATTTTGTTCCCGCACTGCCAGGGACCCAAACATCACTTATGAATATCCCAGGACTGCTTCCCGAGTACTCCAGATCTATTGCAGGGGCTTTCACCATGCATGTGGATTGCAACATCACTTGGCTGTTGACTGACACCAATTTCTTGGCATCTTCCATGGCCTTAACTAATGCTTTCCAAAGGACAGAATGATATCTAGGTACCAGTCTATCTTAGATGAATTCCCATCCTGGTGAGTTGTATAAGCCTCTTATGCTGGGTCCTTCTCGCTGCTAAGTATGAGGCATGGTCTGCCACAATATGCTCCTGTGGCTTTGCCCTAGCTCTCTAAATCCCTGGCCTTACACAGAGCAAATTGTACCAAAGATTTCTGAAAGGTACTGTATTTCCTGTCCAGGCCATCATGCCCACATGTTACATTTCCTGGCTACTATGCCTTCCACTGTCAGCATTTTTTGTCTTTCAAAAAAGCTAGCTTAATTACTGGATTTGGCCCTTGCGGACAGACATGCCGAGCCTTCATTGATACACACATTGTTTGACATGAATCAATTATTTCTACAATATCTTTCAAGGTTTTTACATTTTACATTATGTCTGCTGATATCTCTTCTCCCCCATGTATGACTGTGGGTAATGTGTGTTCAATGAGTGGGGCGCATAATGTCCTTGGCTGTGGCAGCTGCCGGCTCCGAGCTGCATAGGAGATCTCGTGATAATATTGAGATCTTGTGCATGCTCAGTGAGTCGGCCAAGGGGGAGACACAGAGCATCAGCACTACGGTGATGCACTGAGGGGGTCTAGCAGATCCGAGTTTGTTTACACATACAGTATCGGCGCTACTGCTTCCCACTGCATCTCGGTGGCTAGTCTCATCCAGTGACCACCCACTCAGAACTACAACTACTGGCGGCCTCTGTTGCAGCCCACTGGGAAGTCACAGGAAAACCACCGGGCCTCCCCATAGAGGTCAGACATCAACTGACCCACATACTACAGCATCTAGTGAGATAACAGCAATTGCTAGGAGTGCAGAGGGTCTCTGAGACTAATGTCCTTTCAACTATATGTACTTGGAACATATTACGTTTTTCATTTCATTACACTCAAAGAGACTCTGCATTTATACTGTTTAACTCCCTCCCCTCCCCCAATCTCCCACCAAAGTTATTGCCTTTCTGCGTTTGTCTTGTTTGTTAATATACTTCATGTATGATCTACCTTCTGATCCTAGTATTAAGTGCCATACTTCTACAATCATACACTTTCTGCTGGCTGATCCTACCCATCAGCAACAGTGTTATCCTCATTACAGCTAAGGTGCTACTATATTATCTGCTACTATATTATATCCCAATCCATGCTATAATATATATGCCCCATAATATTATTGCTCTTTGGATCAGTGCTCCCAAATTCCTCTTTCCCCAATACAGATATCTCTTTTCTCTTTCATAATACACAATTACACGTAAGCATAAATAAAGCCAATACTAGCACCTGCAGTATAGTTCGCACTCGGATTAACGTTTTTTACTATTGTATCATCATAGGAGCCCTGTTACCTCCCACCTTAGCTGCTTCTAAACACATTGATCGTCACTCTTTAGCACGCGTGCACACCACCCTTTTATTCTACCCAGGGCCGGAGCAAGGTCTCTCAGCACCCTAGGAAAAACTTTAGCCTATTGCCCCTAACCACCATCAAAACCCACTTCCTAGCCTTTCAGATGAAAGTGTGATCAATAAGTTCCACAGTCACCACTTGCATCAAGTAGAACAAGAATGTTTCTTTCAGAGACATCCTTAATTTTGTGATAGGTAGACACTGTGAAGCACCCTTCCCTGCACCCGCAGATCTCAGCACTCTAGGCAGCTGCCTAATGGTAGAGCCGGCCCTGATTCTACCATACGTACAGGATGCATATTTATAACAAGTAATGGAGAGCAGAGATAAGTTTATCCTGTCTATTACTTTGCATGTGAGTGACTGGGTCGGATCTTAAAATGCACACAGCTTTGCATACTGAGAATTTATTTTATTTTTTCGTACAATGGGGGTAATTCCAAGTTGATCGCAGCAGGAATTTTGTTAGCAGTTGTGCAAAACCATGTGCACTGCAGGGGAGGCAGATTTAACATGTGCAGAGAGAGTTAGATTTGGGTGTGGCGTGTTCAATCTGCAATCTAATTTGCAGTGTAAAAATAAAGCAGCCAGTATTTACCCTGCACAGAAACAAAATAACCCACCCAAATCTAACTCTTTCTGCACGTTATATCTGCCTCCCCTGCAGTGCACATGGTTTTGCCCAACTGCTAACAAAATTCCTGCTGCAATCAACTTGGAATTACCCCCAATGTGCAAATAACATCTGATATGCTTTAAGCCTATCAAGTGCTATTTCCGTATTATGTCTATGTATTACTGTGAGTATTTCATACTGTATAACTAGAAGTGATATGCTTCTTCCATATACATGTCACGGTCTGTATTGAGCAAATTCTCATCTTTTTCTTTTATCTGTTGGATTGTCTACAGGGACTAACAAGAGGACCAGCCCCCCCACCCCCCTTCACACACACACCCCATGCACCCTAGGGATGAGAGCAGGTTTGGACTGGCCCACAGGGGTACAGGGGAAACCACTGGTGGGCCCTACTGCCTGGGGGTCCACCTCCTGCTCTAAGGATTAGGTTCCAGACTGTGCACTTGAATTATACTTTTTACATATGTTACCTTATACTGGACTATGGTGTCTTTTCCACAGTGCATTGCTGTTATTAATCTGGTACATTATCATGCATGCAGCAGCTGAATTTACTGTATATATTTATGAAGGGGCCTAGACGTTGCACTCTCTAATGGTTAGTCAAACACACCCCATCTGCAGACTGGCCACACCCCAAACATACTGCAGGCCCCTACCACTGCATTTCCCCGGTGGGCCCTACATGTCCAAGTCCGACACTGAATGAGAGTATTTAGCAGTCTTTAAACCTTGATTTAAAAAAGATAATATAGATATTCTTCTCTACATTCCCATGACCATAAGAAAAACAATAAAGCTTGTACTGTAGGTATTAGTATTTTATTCACACAAAACAGGGCTTCCCAAACTCCCCCATTACAATTCAGGTTTTAAGAATAACAATGCTTGAGTCCAGATGGTTAAATCAAATTGACTGAGGTACTAATTAAGTCACCTGTGCTGAAGCATGGATATGAGGCATGGTGGACATACGTAAAGAAATCTAAAAACAGTACCCAACAATGCGCAGTGGCAGCTAGTCAGTGCAGTATCTTTAAAAGGGGCTTTTCCAACCCCCAAAAACACGTGATGCAAAAAGAAAGAAAAGATACTACTTCACCAGCGCCTGCCCCCTTTATGGCAGAGCAATCCACCTCTTACTCTCCGTAGACTTCTCCTAATTAGGAGTATTCATGTCAATATTAACCAGAAAGAGAGGAGAGAGTAGAGAATAGTGTGATACCGTAAAAACAATAGTTTAATAAATCAAACTTTTAAAAACACATAGTGAAACAATCCAATGTGGATAATGCTAGTGTAATGACACAACATGTGTCACAATAGATAAAGACATTCACTGAAGGGAATCTACCCTCCTGGTAAAACAGAAGCAATAGCTGATAACCGGTTCCCAGTGAACTGGCTTGCGTCAGTTCTTAAGTGCAAGTAAATCCAGATGGTCTCTCCCAGCTGCAGCAAGGGGATCTCCTGGTCTCAGTTGTCTCCGGGTTCAGGCTCAGTCCATGGACATCAGTGTCAGCATGTGGGGGATGTTTACAAGCAGGACACCCACGCATTCTGACCCGCCTCGGGTCTTTCTCAAGGTCTGCTTTCAAAGCGGAATGTCTCACTGGTGCCAATAGCTGTGTTTTTATCCCCACCCTCCGGATCCTATTGGTCCCAGCACGGCTGATCCCTATACATTAATTCACCTAAATGTCCATGATCCTCACATGCTAAGACCATTTCCTATGTTACGTGTATTGTTTCTATGGCAACACCAATCGCGGAAAGTCCCTCTGGCGGTCACGTGATCGGAGTCACATGACCATTACTCTCCGTCACCATGTCTCAGTGCGGAAGATTTTCTCAGGATTTTTTTTTTTTAGCAGGAGCTGGAAGCCGAGTGAAAAGGAGGTGCAGTGAGCTGGAACAACTGCAACTGCTAAGTGGAGTATTGGTGTCGCAGGAGAGAGTACTACGGCTGCATAGAAGTGAAGGACTAATAACCGCACAAAGATAGATAAGTATAAGCCAGCTTAATTATTGTATAAGTGAGATTGTTTGTCTTCTCCTTTTTTTTTGCTGCTTTTTCTTTGAGTAACAGGGAGTTAGACCTTACAAACAATATGGGAGGGGCTGTGATTGGGGACCTCACTCAGTGCATGTCGTGCAAGATGTATGCACACCTGGAGCTAACGGCCCAGTGTGATTACATCTGCACGAGGTGTGTGCGAACGGTTGCCCTGGAAGCCCAGGTAACTGATCTAGAGCAAGCCGTTACGTGACTGAGGGAGATTCACAATCTCGAGCAAAGTTTAGACAGAACGGTGGAGGAGTTGCGGGAGGGGTCACTGGTAGAAGAGGATGATGATCAGGTAGCCAGCTGGGTCACAGTTAGAAGGAAGAAAAAGAGGGGGAGGCTCGACATCTCCGAACTATCAAACCCAAACAAATTTGCCCGACTGGACGAGGAATCGGAGGATGATAGTGAAGAAATGACGGTGCCGGAGGAGACTGCTCCCTCTAGCATCCAGAGGAGCGGTCCCTCTGGCGCGGTTGGGATAAAAGATTGTCCCTCATTCCGAGTTGTTCGCTCGCAAGGCGATTTTAGCAGAGTTGCTCACGCTAAGCCGCCGCCTACTGGGAGTGAATCTTAGCATCTTAAAATTGCGAACAAAGTATTCGCAATATTGCGATTACACACCTCGTAGCAGTTTCTGAGTAGCTCCAGACTTACTCGGCATCTGCGATCATTTCAGTGCTTGTCGTTCCTGGTTTGACGTCACAAACACACCCAGCGTTCGCCCAGACACTCCCCCGTTTCTCCAGCCACTCCTGCGTTTTTTCCGGAAACGGTAGCGTTTTTTCCCACACGCCCATAAAACGGCCAGTTTCCGCCCAGAAACACCCATTTCCTGTCAATCACACTACGATCGCCTGAGCGAAGAATAAGCCGTGAGTAAAAATCCTAACTTCATAGCAAATTTACTTGGCGCAGTCGCAGTGCGGACATTGCGCATGCGCACTAAGCGGAAAATCGCTGCGATGCGATGAAATTTACCGAGCGAACAAATCGGAATGAGGGCCATAGTGAGGTACCTAGTCAGATGGTGGTGGTAGGGGATTCTATCATCAGGAAGGCAGATAGGGCAATCTGCTACCGGGACCGTGATCGCCGTACAGTCTGTTGTCTCCCGGGTGCTCGGGTACGGCACATCGCGGACCGGGTAGATAGATTGTTGGGAGGGGCTGGGAAAGACCCGGCGGTGTTTGTGCACGTTGGCACCAATGACAAAGTTAGCGGAAGGTGGGATGTCCTTAAGAAAGACTATAGGGACTTAGGAAAGAAACTGAAGGCAAGGACATCTAAGGTAATATTCTCAGAATTATTACCCGTGCCACGCGCTAGTCCAGGGAGGCAGAGGGAGATTAGGGAGGTAAATGTGTGGCTTAGGGATTGGTGCAGGAAAGAGGGGTTTGTGTTCCTGGAACACTGGGCGGACTTCTCAGTCAGGCGCCATCTCTTTTGTCGTGACGGATTGCACTTGACTGAGGAGGGGGCAGCGGTGCTGGGGGGAAGGATGGTTAGAAGGTTGGAGGAGATTTTAAACTAGGAGCCTGGGGGGAGGGTTTAGCTAGAAACTACGGGTCATGCAGTGAGAATAGTGGGGATGGCGGTAGTAAATGAAATGGGGGAGAAGTTGGGGGGAGGGTAAGAGCAGGCGGTAAGGTTACTAACATGGGTACTAAAAGAGATTTTACCAAAGCACTAACCAATGACAATTACAGGTCTTCATTGCTACATAAGGTGAAAGATGTCCCTAACACAAGGGAAAATACTTATCTTAGTTGTATGTATGTAAACACCAGAAGCATTACTGGTAAAAAGGGTGAACGAGAAATACTTACAGCAAGCAAACAGTATGATATTATAGGCATTACTGAAACTTGGTGGGACGAATCTCATGATTGGACAGTCAATCTAGAGGGCTATACACTGTTTAGGAGAGACAGACTAAATAAAAAGGGTGGAGGGGTGTGTCTTTGCGTAAAGCCGCTTTTAAAACTTGATATACGGGAAGATATTCAGGAGGGGACTGTAGACACTGTCGAGACATTATGGGTAGAAATTGCATGCGGGGAAAAAGGAATAAAAAAGTTAGTATTGGGTGCATGCTATAGGCCGCCCCGTATCAACGCATCTGATGAGGAATTGTTACTAAAGCAAATTGAAAGAGCAGCAGGAGTAGGAGACATAGTAGTGATGGGAGATTTTAACTATCCAGAGATAAACTGGAAAAACGATTCATGTGATACTGCTAGGGGCAATATGTGTTTAAACACACTTAATGATAACTACTTAGTTCAACTAATTGAGGAACCAACTAGGTACAATGCAATCTTAGACCTGGTATTAACAAACAATGGGGATTTGTTATCAGGTATTATAGTAGGGGAACCCATAGGAAACAGCGACCACAACATGGTCACATTCAATATCAGTTTCCATAAACAGCCCTATACTGGCTCAACTAGGACTCTAAACTTTAGCAAAGCAAATTTTGAAAAGATGAAGGTATTTTTCAGGGATATTGAATGGGAAGGTTTGTTTTTAGGAAAAAATACTACGGAGAAATGGGATGTACTAAAATTCCTGCTAGCTAAAAATACACTCAAATTTATTCCTACAAGCAGCAAAAAAAGGAATAAAAATCATAAACCGATGTGGATTAACAAAAAGATTAAGGAACTTATGGGCAAGAAAAAGCGAGCATTTAAAAAATACAAATATGACGGGGAAGCAGAGTCATTTCAGCACTATAAGGAATGTAACAAGATATGCAAAAAGGAAATAAGAGCGGCTAAAGTAGAAACTGAAAAACTAGTAGCAAAGGAAAGCAAAGCGAATCCCAAAAAATTATTTAAATACATTAATAGCAAGAGATTAAAGAAGGAGAGTATAGGCCCTTTAAAAGACAAGTTGGGAGTCTTAAGAAAAAATGATAATGACATAGCGGACACACTAAATGAGTTTTTTTCAACAGTATTTACTAGAGAGGACCCAATTCAGGGACTAACATATAATCTCAATAATGAGACTATACCACTGATAGGTACATATTTAAGCGAGGAAGTAGTCTGTGACCGATTAAAACATTTAAAGATTAATAAGTCTCCAGGTCCCGACGGTATTCACCCAAGGGTTCTAATGAAGCTTCATTCTGAACTTGCAAAACCGCTATTTTTGATCTTTAAGGATTCAATAATATCAGGTATGGTTTCCAAAGACTGGCGTATAGCGGAAGTAGTGCCTATATTCAAAAAGGGAAGTAAAGCTGAACCAGGTAATTATAGACCAGTTAGTCTTACATCTATAGTGGGGAAAGTATTGGAAGGTATTCTAAGAGATAGTATTCAGAAGTTCCTTGAAGTCAATAAGGTCATTAAAAGGAATCAACATGGATTTATGAAGGACAGATCCTGTCAAACCAACTTACTTTGCTTTTATGAAACAGTAAGCGCAAACCTAGATCAGGGTAAAGAGGTGGATATAATCTTTTTAGATTTTGCCAAAGCGTTCAATACTGTACCAAACATGAGACTTATCTACAAGCTACAAGAATCAGGGCTAGGAAGCACAATATGCACTTGGGTCAAAAACTGGTTAGATAATAGGGAGCAGCACGTTGTGGTTAATGGATCTTTTTCAACTTGGACTGAAGTGCTAAGTGGTGTGCCGCAAGGCTCAGTATTAGGACCGCTATTGTTCAATATTTTCATTAACGACCTAACAGAAGGTCTAGAGAGCATGGTGTCAATTTTTGCAGATGATACCAAATTGTGTAAAGTTATAAATGCAGAGGGGGATGCTGAGTCGCTTCAGAATGACTTAGTTAAATTAGAAGCTTGGGCAGCGAAATGGAGAATGCGCTTAAATACAGACAAGTGTAAGGTAATGCACTGTGGTAACAAGAACAAAAATAACACATACCTACTAAATGGGGTAAAATTAGGGGATTCTGTACTGGAAAAGGACTTAGGTGTCCTCATAGATAGCAAACTAAGCAGTAGTACCCAAAGTAGGACTGCAGCAAAGAAGGCTAATAAGATATTAGCATGCATAAAACGGGGTATTGATGCTAGGGACGAGAGTATTATACTCCCGTTATATAAATCACTTGTGAGGCCACACCTTGAATACTGTGTACAATTCTGGGTACCTTACTACAAAACTAATATCTTGGAGCTAGAAAAGGTTCAAAGGCGGGTGACCAAACTAATTAAGGGTATGGAGACACTGGAATACGAGGAAAGGCTTGCAAGACTAGGCATGTTTACACTGGAAAAGAGGAGATTAAGAGGGGACATGATCAACATTTACAAATATATAAGGGGACAATATACAGATTTTGCGCAGGACCTGTTTTTGGTTAGATCAACACAGAGAACTCGTGGACACTCGCTCAGGTTAGAGGAGAGGAGATTCCACACAATATGGCGTAAAGGCTTTTTTACGGTAAGGATGATACGTGTTTGGAATTCCCTGCCTGAGGGAGTTGTAATGGCCAACTCAGTCAACACCTTTAAGAATGGGTTAGATAAATTTCTAATGGATAAGGATATCCAGGGTTACGGGGCATAGTCACGCACTATGGTTACTATAAAAAAGAGGGGTAAATCGGAACGGCAGTCAGCAACTTCAGTCAAAATTTTATACAAGATAACCGTGCATAGGAGACCACAAATAGGTTGAACCCGATGGATAATTGTCTTTTTTCAACCTTAGATTCTATGTTACTATGATCATGGACATTTAGGTGAATTAATGTATAGGGATCAGCCATGCTGGGACCAATAGGATCCGGAGGGTGGGGATAAAAACACAGCTATTGGCACCAGTGAGACATTCCGCTTTGAAAGCAGACTTGAGAAAGACCCGAGGCAGGTCAAAATGCGTTGGTGTCCTGCTTGTAAACATCCCCCATATGCTGACACTGATGTCCATGGACTGAGCCTGTACCAGGAGACAACTGAGACCAGGAGATCCCCTTGCTATAGCTGGGAGAGACCATCTGGATTTACTTGCAATTAAGAACTGACGCAAGCCAGTTCACCGGGAACCGGTAATCAGCCACTGCTTCTGTTTTTCCATGAGGGTGGATTCCCTTCAGTGAATGTCTTTGTCTATTGTGACACATGTTGTATCATTACACTAGCATTATCCACATTGGATTGTTTCACTATGTGTTTTTAAAAGTTTGATGTATTAAACTATTGTTTTTACGGTATCACACTATTCTCTACTCTCTCCTCTCTTTCTGGTTAATACTGACATGAATACTCCTAATTAGGAGAAGTCTACAGAGAGTAAGAGGTGGATTGCTCTGCCATAAAGGGGGCAGGTGCTGGTGAAGTAGTATATTTTCTTTCTTTTTGCATGAGGCATGGTGGAGTTTGGGAAACTCAGACACAACAGATAATACTTGTACATGCCCCTTGCCTCCTATAACGAGTATAAACAAGTGATATAAAGACAAGCTGTGTCCTGGTGTGGGGCATATTGATGTTTTCCTGAGATTATGGTCATTTTGCTTTACAGGCTGAACATCTATGCTCCACCTGTGCCCTTCCAAAGTAATATGCAAACATTCCAATGGTCTATTAGAACTGCAAGTCAATTATATACGGTTAAGTAAATAACTCAGAACAGAAGATAGTCTGAAGGCTAAAGTAGACCATCGCCTACATACATATCCCTGAGACAGACACTTTCATGGACTTAAATCAAATTTGAATTCACTAGTGACATTACTGAGGCATGAGGAAAACTGACTTCATTTCATAGCTCATGCCATAGTGATGCCAGTAGCTTGTAATAAATTGGTGGCTGCTGATTATGAGTCTAACCCAGGAAAAAGGCTGCCTCCCTCTTGTGTTAATGACAGGTTGAAGGAAATCCACCTGCTCTGCCAACTATTACATCCTACAATAGACTATTCAGTTACTATTTCTGTATTTGAATGAAATTTAATGCAAAAAATCTACTTTAAGATTTAAAAATGACCACACAGTGTGGCAGTTCCCAGCAAGCCCTGCAATAAACAAGGGAAGCGACAGGAAACTGAAACAGCCAATTTACTTGCCAATTTACTAATATCCAGGGTTACGGGGCATAGTCACGCACTATGGTTACTATAAAAAAGAGGGGTAAATCGGAACGGCAGTCAGCAACTTCAGTCAAAATTTTATACAAGATAACCGTGCATAGGAGACCACAAATAGGTTGAACCCGATGGATAATTGTCTTTTTTCAACCTTAGATTCTATGTTACTATGATCATGGACATTTAGGTGAATTAATGTATAGGGATCAGCCGTGCTGGGACCAATAGGATCCGGAGGGTGGGGATAAAAACACAGCTATTGGCACCAGTGAGACATTCCGCTTTGAAAGCAGACTTGAGAAAGACCCGAGGCAGGTCAAAATGCGTTGGTGTCCTGCTTGTAAACATCCCCCATATGCTGACACTGATGTCCATGGACTGAGCCTGTACCAGGAGACAACTGAGACCAGGAGATCCCCTTGCTATAGCTGGGAGAGACCATCTGGATTTACTTGCAATTAAGAACTGACGCAAGCCAGTTCACCGGGAACCGGTAATCAGCCACTGCTTCTGTTTTTCCATGAGGGTGGATTCCCTTCAGTGAATGTCTTTGTCTATTGTGACACATGTTGTATCATTACACTAGCATTATCCACATTGGATTGTTTCACTATGTGTTTTTAAAAGTTTGATGTATTAAACTATTGTTTTTACGGTATCACACTATTCTCTACTCTCTCCTCTCTTTCTGGTTAATACTGACATGAATACTCCTAATTAGGAGAAGTCTACAGAGAGTAAGAGGTGGATTGCTCTGCCATAAAGGGGGCAGGTGCTGGTGAAGTAGTATATTTTCTTTCTTTTTGCATGAGGCATGGTGGAGTTTGGGAAACTCAGACACAACAGATAATACTTGTACATGCCCCTTGCCTCCTATAACGAGTATAAACAAGTGATATAAAGACAAGCTGTGTCCTGGTGTGGGGCATATTGATGTTTTCCTGAGATTATGGTCATTTTGCTTTACAGGCTGAACATCTATGCTCCACCTGTGCCCTTCCAAAGTAATATGCAAACATTCCAATGGTCTATTAGAACTGCAAGTCAATTATATACGGTTAAGTAAATAACTCAGAACAGAAGATAGTCTGAAGGCTAAAGTAGACCATCGCCTACATACATATCCCTGAGACAGACACTTTCATGGACTTAAATCAAATTTGAATTCACTAGTGACATTACTGAGGCATGAGGAAAACTGACTTCATTTCATAGCTCATGCCATAGTGATGCCAGTAGCTTGTAATAAATTGGTGGCTGCTGATTATGAGTCTAGCCCAGGAAAAAGGCTGCCTCCCTCTTGTGTTAATGACAGGTTGAAGGAAATCCACCTGCTCTGCCAACTATTACATCCTACAATAGACTATTCAGTTACTATTTCTGTATTTGAATGAAATTTAATGCAAAAAATCTACTTTAAGATTTAAAAATGACCACACAGTGTGGCAGTTCCCAGCAAGCCCTGCAATAAACAAGGGAAGCGACAGGAAACTGAAACAGCCAATTTACTTGTCACCTTTATAATATTATTACCAAGACATCTGTAATTTTTTTTAATCAAAAGCTATTATGAAAAGCTACAAAATGTAGGGGTTGCCATAGCTACAATTTCATATACATGTATGTATGTGATTGTTTTCTTTACTTCATCCACAATACAGTGCTGCTACCAAAGTGTCACTATGAAATTAACTCAGTCATTTAACTCTGCAAGGACAAAGCAAAGCTTTTTTGTCTTTGTAGATAACCCATTACTGGGTATAAGTAACCCCGTCTGAAGATGACATTATCATCTTCAGCTTCACTTTGTGACACTTGTTAAATTGAGCACGCATTGCAGTCCCCATAGCATTCTATGAGGAAGTTGTAAACTGCGTAAATACAGGGACAGTGAGAGAAATCAGTGATGTTATTGGGTCATTATTAACTACTTCTCTGTTAATGATGTGTTTGGCTTCAAAAAAGTATTCTTAAGGGGGGTACTCATGGGAGAGATGTGTGCTGAGCGATCTTAACACAGACCGCTCAGCACACATCTCTCACCCCGCTCAGCACAGCGCGATGTGCTGAGCGAGGGGGAAAGCCGACGGGGGGCCGCTCACTTCACACAACGGTGAAGTGAGCGACCCACTAGATTGAGCCTGCATGCAGCTCAATCTAGCATCGGCGATAGCGATGCGCGGTGCCGCGCATTGCTATCGCTGGAGGGCATACACACTGCAGATCCGTGCTTAAATTCTAAGCAATCTAGCAAGATTGCTTAGATTTTAAGCACGGATCTCTCCGTGTGTACCCCCCTTTACATTTGAACCAACTCCTGATTTCCACATCATTCTGCTATATAAATGCACTCACGGGGATAAACTGTATATCACGCCTTGGAGAGTGATAAAGTCCAGTAGTTGCCTGATGCAACCAATCAGCATCTAACTGTCATTTCAAAGACTGTGCTAGTTAAATGTCAGAAGCTGATTGGTTGTTTTGCACAATTTCTCCACTTTATCTTTCTCCAAGACCTGACACATCTCCTCCTCATTATCATAAAATGTATCTTATTAAGTTATGTTATTTATCTTATATAATGTTAGTAATATACTCAGCAATGGTTGGAATGAGCACATCAGTTACATCATTTTAAAGATCTTGAGTAGAAATTTACTAAACATTCATTTGTTTGCAGACCACCACACATCTCTGATGGTTTACTGTTCCAAGCTGAAAATTGCTGTTAGTTTACTCCAACCAGTAACAGTATTCAGCAAAAGTGCTAGTTTGTGAAATAAGTTATTTTTCTTTGCACTTTTTAATTTGCCCCTAGACTACATGTGGTTTTTAATTCACAAATACTATAAGATATTATTCAGTAGACTGCAACCAATAACTCTATGCCTCATCTCTGTGGGAGTACAGAGGAGCACACCACTGCATTTATCAAGGCACTTGAACCAGATCTTTAATAGTCCAAAGGTTTGTTCTATCACATCCACAGTGGTTGTGTCTGCCTCATTATAATTGTGTTGCACAGGAGTATGTGAAGTCAACAGAGGTGTTATTAGCCAGAAGAGACACCTATATACTGAATTACCTAGAATAATACAGAAATTACATCTGATATTTAGATAACATATATTGCAGTAAGCAGATGACATGTATATAAAAAAAGATACACAAACAAGGTAATTGTTGTTTTTCAGTAAACATGCCTCCAGCATCTCCCTGCTCTTGAACTTGGTATAGAGAGATGAATGATGCTGGATGTAGATGGCACAGCATGGATAGTCTACCACAACACTAATTATAGGGATGTTTGCATCACAGACTACCTGCACATTCAAAGAGCGATACTGGTGCCAGATGATATACTGTATACCTGGGCTCTGTCTTTATGTGGCCTCAGAACTATAGTATAAGTGCAATCTATAGCTCCCAAGACATCGGTTAGTCCTGCAGTCCTGTAGATAACTACTACAGTACCTTTATCTCTTATCATTGTGCTTGTAGCCGAATACATTGTACTGTATGTGTTTGTAAGTCTTTTCAGTGCACTTAAAAAAAATGAAAAACACAGCACTGTTATACAGTAGTACAATTTTTTCATTACAAAGAATCAATAAATTTGATTTGAACATAAATTAATTTCACCCTCCAATAGTCTCACTTTGTAGCAGCAGCCAAATACTTGGAATACTCCATACAATACAGTGGCTGCTGCTTGATTTTAAATGAAAAGGAGCAGCTAGCAAGCACTGAAGACAGCAGGGGTGTGTATAATTAGGTCAACCTGGAAAAGGTTGACTGTGTCTAGGTCGACCCCTATAGATCAACATGAGAAAAGGATGACATGTTTAAAAGCTCTACATGGAAAATTTCGACACAGGAAAAGGTCGACATGAGTTTTTTAATGTTTTTAGTGTCATTTTCACTGTCACAGCACAGGAACCTCCAATTAGTCTACCACTTTGCTTGCCATTCTTCAGCCAAGTGCTCACTCATCCTGAGCTGTGCTTGGCACTGGTTACTATTCCCAATCGTACCCCAATCGTATTCAATGTGGATGGTAAAGTATGAAAAAGTTTTAAACAATTTGTAAAAAAAACACCTGTCAACCATATGATGTGTCGACCATTGTCACATTGACCTTTTGACCATGTCAACCTTTTGACCATGTCGACCTAATGCATGTCGACCATTAGTTGTCGACCTTTTGACTGTCAACCTTATAACCGTCGACCTATCATCCGGATCCCACAGCAGCACTATGTTCTGTGTTGTGAATTGAAAAGTAAATGGAGGTCTCCTCCAGTAATCTGATCACTCATAAGGTTATTCTAGGCATTAATCAAAGGATGGATACTCCATGTTGCAGCAACATGTTAGTTGGTAAATACAATTGAAATCACCTGCTAAATATATACTGCTAAATATATATAAGCTGTATTAACCGGCATGTAATAGCAGCAGTCACACATTAAAGCTAAATTGCATAACAACATGAACCACTGAGACAATGTTACAGATGAAGCATTACCTCTGCAGATTAAGCTGATTCCAGTCACACAGCATAATCAAGAGCACTCACACGCTGTACGTGGCAATATTTAAATGGAGTAGTACAATAATACACAAATCCACTTGCAGTACTCACAGAGTCCAGATAATATAAGATAGTGATGTTGACACCAGGGGCCAAATGTAATAGAGTGAGAGTTTCAGAAAGTGAGAGATTTGGTAAAGTTTTGTAGTTTTTTTTAAAGTGGCAATCATTTACACATGAAGATCAACCTGGTTTTGCAGTGTAAATGATTGCCACTTTAAAAAAAACTGCAAAACCTTACCAAATCTCTCACTTTCTGAAACTCTCACTCTATTACATTTGGCCCCAGATATGACATATACGTCTTGGATTTCTCTAGTAGGCTAGTTTCCAAAGCATGAATGCGGCAGAGGTTTTTCCAAAGCAGGCATGTAGTTAAGGTTTAAGTAGAGTACACGTGCAGACTCTGCACGTCTCATCACAGTAATGGTTTTTTCAGAGGGACATTGGGATCAATTACCTTGAGGAATTTATAAATTGTACTAATTACATCACCCATAACAGATGTTCTTTATAGATATGATCCAACAAATCTGAAGTGGAATATAACAACTGTAATATAAAAAAGGCAAACTGTTGCTAAGATAGTTGTATTGACAATATACTTTTTTCAATTATACTGGTAGTAAATGGAAGCAAATTCTGCATATAATTTCAAATGTTTCTTTTTCCTTTCATTTACTCTAGGCCCTCCCATAGGTGCGCTTCTTCTATTTATTCCCAAGAAATGTCATGAGTTTTGCAAAAATACTGTAAGGCCCAGATTCAAATCACAGAGAATATTTTCATAATAATTCTTTATGCTTTAGTGAAAATAAAGTTAAAACCAACAGAATGCATTTAAAGATGCTAATGGTTAAAATCACTAAGTGGTGGGTTTGAAATCCTGACCGTTTTGTTGTGGATTTACCAGACTCAGGCCCTGATTCAGCATTAAAAGCTGAAGTAAGGAATTGCTATTCAGTGATTTCCGCACTCTGCATGCATGCACGCCGCTGTGGATATGCGCAAATACTTACATTGAGATTGCACATGATCACAGTCTAAGTGCCGATGGGGGGGGGGGGGGGGGGGGGCAGTGCTGCCTCGTTTTGTAAGCATCGACGCAGTGTTGGGGGGGGGGTGCAGAGGAGGCATGCTAGTGGAAGGAGTGGTAGTTTTGCAATTTTTTGCAAAACTACAACTCATGCTGAATTAGGCCCTGAAACTGCCACAAAACCACAGAGAAGCCATACTTTAGAATAAAATAGAACATTGCAGGAACATCAATGTTTTTTCCATTAGAAGTACAAAAGCTTCAGTTTGAACACTTTGGTCTGTGGCAGAGTCGTTGATTTGCAAACAAACCGGCAAGAAAACCCTTGAACAACCGACAGATTGAACAAGCTGCACTTTAGTAAATTTCTCCTTATTGGCCCTCATTCCGAGTCGTTCGCTCGGTAAATTTCTTCGCATCGCAGTGATTTTCCGCTTAGTGCGCATGCGCAATATCCGCACTGCGACTGCGCCAAGTAATTTTGCTATGAAGATAGTATTTTTACTCACGGCTTTTTCTTCGCTCCAGCGATCGTAGTGTGATTGACAGGAAATGGGTGTTACTGGGCGGAAACAGGCCGTTTTAAGGGCGTGTGGGAAAAAACGCTACCGTTTCCGGAAAAAACGCGGGAGTGGCTGGAGAAACGGGGGAGTGTCTGGGCGAACGCTGGGTGTGTTTGTGACGTCAAACCAGGAACGACAAGCACTGAACTGATCGCAGATGCCGAGTAAGTCAGAAGCTACTCTGAAACTGCTAAGAAGTTTGTAATCGCAATATTGCGAATACATCGTTCACAATTTTAAGAAGCTAAGATTCACTCCCAGTAGGCGGCGGCTTAGCGTGTGCAATACTGCTAAAATCGCCTTGCGAGCGAACAACTCGGAATGACCTCCATTGTGTAGCTATAAAATAAAGAGTGGCTCTTAATTTAAGGGTCATGCTCTCATTACTGAGTGTAGACCTGTGTGTCTGAATAGTGATGATCTCAGGGTTTCGGAAGAGTGCTTGAAGTGAATAGTGTGACTATCATACAATTAGGTCAGTGACGCTTATAGCCAAGCTGTCCGAGATTCAGGAAAACTCCAAAAACAATCCAGCTGCTTAGTTACTCGTTATCTAACAAATAATCTTTTTTATGGTGCTTGAGTACAAAACATACGCTATAATAATTGCTTAATTCAGGGAAATATTGTGCAATCAGCATACAGTAAATTTGGAAATATATACTGTAATGTGAACTTATATCAAGAGGTTCCCAAATGTATACTCTACAGTGGCTGCTTTTAACTACTAAGTCTATTTGCTTTTAAATAAGTCCTCAGGAATTTTGTTTAATAAAAACTTCAATTTACCCAATTTTATTTTAATGTCCTAAGACTATTATTTTCTTAAAATAAATACTTGGTACTTGTATAGGTCTTTAACTTTTTAATGAAGCAGAATGCATGATAAACTGATGTCAGGAGAGGTTAGGACTGGCTCAGGGGATTCCCACAGTGTATCACTATGATACTATAAAAGGGAAGACCACTGCAAAGTAACTTGTCTTTCTACATTCATGACACCAACATTTAAATTAAACTCTCAAGCAGTAAACATGTGCCTACTCTAAAACTACAGTAATACATACTGTACAAGAATTACCTTTTTACTATTCTAACATATAGGTGAGATACGCATAACACATGGTGAGATGCACACAACAAGGATTAAGTCCTAATTTGGTTTTCATCTGTTGGATACACATCTATAGTTATACCATTATGAGGGTCCATTTGGCATTATAAAACAAATCTGTGGAATCGATTTGGCCATTTAGAGAATAACAACCCATCGTTGATTATACATACTAACTGAATTGAATTTATTAAACTATAACCCTGATGAAGTCTTCTATGTGGACGGAAGATGTAGGGTCGGCATCGAAACAGCTTGTATCCAATTTGGGGGATATTCACCTATGAGTTTACACCCACAAGGATGAGGTGACAGCTAACACCATACCCTCTATATTTGGGCAGGTTCATATGTTACTGTTAATGCAAATTTATTGTATTGCATTTTATGAGAAAATGTTATACACCTCTGTTTATGTACCAGGAATAAATAATTCAGGTATTTGACTAGATGTCATTATCTTATTTTAAGAATTGAGTGACTATCTAACAAAAGAGTATTATCTATTAAGGGACTGTCCCTTCATAAACTATCCATTAGCGCACCTGAGGTACCCCCATTGTAATATATATTATATATATATATATATATATATATATATATATAAAAATATATATAAACACACACACTCCTATACTATTAGGACACACACTCCTATATTATTAGGACACACATTTTATTGTGTTAATGCTGATTAACATACAGGACAGAAAAGCTATACCTTTTACACTAAAATCCTAGCCGCTGCGTCTGCTGGATGTAATCCTTAACCTATGTACTTTTTAACCAGTTAGCGTACACAGGCCCATACCGTATACACACTTTGCGTACACACGCCGCAACAGACGTACAAAGTACACACTCTGCGTACACACAAACAAACATGCTGTAAGCACAATGCAGCTACACGTGTGGCTGAAATACACCTTAAATCTTAGCAGGAAAGGGACACGACACCAATTGTATTTAAATATGTTGGGATCCGACCCACCAACAGTTATTTACTAGCAGGGGGTTACAATAGTAATACAATCACAATAAGAGATACAGGCTACAATCAATGATACATACATTTGTTCGCAAGCGCCACCCAGTCCCGGTCCTCAGTCAATCAAGATAGATGACTTTCAGAGAATGTGTGGCCGGCCAGGCAGCTTGGCTTTTTATACATTTGTCCATTTCATGATACAATAGAAACTGTAATCTCTTCACCCATAGGTCACAGGGCTGGTCATTTACAGTACAGGAGGGGTCATAGGTCGGTTTGAATAGGTGGGCGATGCCTGGCTCAGGTGCACTTGCAGATGGTCTCCACTGGGTTCCCGCTGAATATCAAAGTACAGTAAATACAGTGTAATATTAATATTCTGTTCCTGTGCATATCTATGCGCAGGAGCATGCTATCTTCTGCAAACTGCTACTGGAATATTGCTCTTAAAATACTGTACAACTGGATACCAAACACCACCTACTAACCTAATTCTGTCCCCTCATATCCTGTAAAGGTGAATTCCTTTGTTACTGTACCTTTTAAGCAAGTGTAACTCGCTGGTGTGGTGCATGTAGGCTATGTGTAAATCGTGCGCTATGTGAATGAAATATGAAATGTGTCTTTGTGGCTTTTCCATGCAAATACATATGCTACCGTAATTACCCATACCACGCGCTAATACGCACCACTGTGTGAGCAGTCATACGCAAACTGCAAGTATGTGCACGCACAGCAGAACAAGTACGCGCACGGAGGCCATCTGTGTGCTTTACACTTGATAACAGTCACTCTGTCTGGTTCCTGTATTGCTGTCAGAAGCCTTTTGATGTGGGACGCATGCGCTACAGGTGTGCCAGCTGCCAGCCACAGAGCCCCAAAATCATGCACCACTCCAAAGGCATACCTAGAGTCCGTGTATATATTAGCTGACTTACCTTTGGCCAACTTACATGCTCTGGTCAGTGCGACCAGCTCAGCAACTTGTGCTGAGTGCGGTGGGCCAAGGGGCTCAGCTTCTATAATACCTTCATCATCTACAACGTTGTATCCGGTGCACAGGTCTCCCGATTCTGTGGCAACTACTGTCAGTGTAGAAAGTAAAGTCTACTCCTTCCAGTGGGTTGTCACTGATGTTAGATCTCGCAGTGAAAGTTTGGTTCAGGTATTCCATACAATCATGCGTATCAGTATCTGCACTAAATCCTCCTTCACCATCGTTCTCATGCTCCACCCTTTGTGCATGACCAGGCACACTTGGCAAGTAGGTTGCAGGATTTAGTGAGCTGCTTTTCTTAGTGGTGATGTTTACAGGGGCCATCAGTGATAATTCCCACTTTGTAAACTGAGCAGATGAGACATGTCTGGTTTGGGCGGAGTTTAGTAAGGCTGATACTGCATGAGGTGTATGGATGGTCAAGTTGTGTCCTAACACTACATCCTCACTTTTACTTACCAGCAAAGCTATCGCTGCAACACTTCGCAAGCAAGTGGGGAGAGACCGTGCTACAGTGTCCAACTGTGCACTGTAGTACACTACCGGTCTGCTGGCATCACCATGTCTCCATGTTAAGACTCCTGCTGCGCACTTAGCACTTTCAGTACCGTACAATTCAAAGGGCTTCTCATAATCTGGCATACCCAATGCAGGTGCTTGTGATAAACACTGTTTTAGTCTCTCAAACGCCAGTTCGGACTCATCTGTGTGAGAGATCCATTCCGGTTTGTTCGAAGAGACCATTTCTTGCAAAGGTAAAGCCAGTATGTAGAACCCTGGAATCCAGTTCCGACAGTACCCACACATTCTGAGGAAAGTGCGGATCTGTTGGTGAGTTTATGGCAGAGTCATGTCACGAATCGCCTGTATTTTATAAGCAGTCAGGTGCCTAAGTACTTGCGTCAAACAGTGTCCCGAGTATTTAATCCTGGTCTGGCACAACTGCAACTTATCCTTTGAAACCTTGTGTCCTGTCTGGGAGGTGAAACAGAAGTTGTTTAGTATCTGCCAAGGATGACTCGAGTGAGTCAGAACACAACAACAAGTCATCAACATATTGTATTAGCACTGACCCACTCTCAGCTTGAAAAGATTGCAAACAGTCTTGTAAGGCCTGGGAGAAAATACTTGGGCTGTCAATGAAACCTTGGGGGAGACAAGTCCAGGTGTACTGTACTCCCCTGTAAGTGAAATCAAAGAGGCATTGACTGTCAGGGTGAAGAGGGACAGAAAAGAAGGCAGAGCAGAGATCAAGGACAGGAAAGAATTTCGAGGTAGAGGGAATTTGCATGAGGATGACAGCTGGATTGGGCACTACGGGGAATTGACTCTCAACTATTTTGTTTATCCTCATTAGATCCTGCACTAGCCTGTAACCCCTCCCCCCACTCTTTTTCACAGGGCAGATGGGACTATTGGTGGTGCTAGACGTCCTGACTAGGATGCCCTGCTGTAGCAGCTACTCTATGACGGGGTACACTACTAATTCTACCTCTGGCTTCAGAGGATACTGGGGAATTTTTGGAGCTATCCTGTACTGCTTTTAATTGTACAGCTACTGGGGCTACATTCGCCATCAATCCAGTGTCCTGTCCATCTTTGGTCCAAAGGGAACCCGGTATTTGTGAGATCATTTCCTTTACCTGCAATGGACACGTGTCTATAACAGTAGAATGCAACATTAGCCTTTGAGGGGTGTCTAATATATCTTGCACTTCTTGCGCATGGCTCTCAAGTACATCTAAGAACACACCCTCAGGAGTACAGTATATGACACACCTCATTTTACACTACAAATCTCTACCGAGTAGATTCGTTGGAGCCGATGCAGCCAGCAGAAAGGAATGTTTTGTCTGCAAGGGCCCTATCATAATCTCTGCAGGTCTACTCAAAGGGTTCTGTTGCACCGTTCCTGTTACTCCCATTGCTGAAATCAATTTACCCATGGTTTTCACACCTGTTGTGGAATTCAACACTGACCTGGCCGCCCCTGTATCTACAAGAAAAGGTAGTGGTACACCAGCTACATCAACCATCACCTCAGGCTAGCAATCAATTTCACTGGCTGTAGACTACAGGTGTGGCCTAACCTCTATTGTGTAGTGGGACCTTCCCATAGCGCATTGGCAGCTATGATATGTGAGGGGGATAACTGTGAGTTTTCGGAGGTCTGCCAGTCCCTCCTGGGTGGGTACCTCTGTGTTTCCCCTCTATGCAGCTTGTAGTCCCTTCTATGTGGTCCCTGGTCCCAACTATGTGTATTGTAGCATGGTTCGTATTCAGGTCTAGGGGGTCTGTATACGTTATGTGTCCCTTAACTCCTACAATCCCTCGCAAAATGTCCTCCCTTCTTGCAATAGAAACATACTATTGACCGTGACTTACCATAAGGGGTCTGGGGTTTTGGCTGATGGGACTTTCCTGTAAGTGCCTGTATACTTACCGTCATCAGCTTATCCCTTTGTGACTCCCTGTGTTTACTGATGTTACGATCATGCTAGATAGTGGACTCTTTCAATGCAGCCACTGAGATACCTCTCCAATTAGGTAGAGAGACTCTTGTCCTCAGTGCCTCCTTTAACCCATCCATTAACACAGAAACAGCTACCTCCTGGTGGTTGCCATTCTCCTTAATATCCTCGATCCCAGTGTATCTAGCCATTTCCTGCAGTCCTCTATGGAAATACTCGGATGCCATTTCACATTCCTTTTGTCTTATGGAGAAGATTTTATTCCATTTAACAACAGTAGGGAAATACACTCCTAATTGCAGGTTGATTTGCCGTACATTCTCCTGATTGTACTCATCAGTGAGAGGCACCTCTGCATCTAATTTACAATCCATTATCAATTTTGGGAAGTCAATATTTGAGGGTTAACACACCCATAGCACTGTTCGCCAATCTTTTTTTGTGGGCTCATGGGTGTTACCTAATTCTTTAATGAATTTCTGGCATACGACTAGATCTTTTCTGGGATCGGGGAATTCTGACATAATTGACCTTAACTCTGCTCGGGACCAAGGACAATGCATTGCAATGTTCCTGATGGGAGTTACTCCCTGACTATCAGTTCTCCCATTGGAACTGCAATCACCCTGACAGGATTTAATTCAACTATATAATTTTGGTTTGATTCTATAATACGGGGAGTTATTGTCTCTGCATAGTGTATGGTGCCGTACTTACCTGTGGACACAACCTCACTCATCCCTCCGCCGGGGAGTATCGCTACTACTCTTGGTGGTTGGGCCGTGCCCACCTGGGTATTCTGTATGGTGGCTGCTAGAGAGAGTGCCGATATTGTGCTGGGCTCATCCTCCTCCTCACAAGCCTGGGGAAAATTTAGAATGGGATACAACTGGCAAGGGTTAGGGTTAACACATTGATTAATCACTTTCTTATCCTTTACCAATGCACCATTGTAGCCAATTTCTCCCTGTCACCATATGGTGGTGGTGGTGCGCTCACAATTGCTTTCCCGATATGTTTGGAACTTACTGTGTGAGCCAGTTCCCTTTGCAACTCCCCCTCTTGCTGCCACAAATTTAAACAGTCTGTATGTCTGATCCTTTGTTTTCTAGATTTGATCAGACATATTCTAATCCTTATGTTCTGCAATACCTCTGATTCAAAGCTGACCACCCTAGGGAATGATGCCCTATCTTCAGCGGTCATACGCACCCATTCATTGCAAAAATCCTCCGTGTGTGGACCATATTTCTCACACATATTAAACCTCGCTGACCCCCTGGGCCGCGGCTCTCCAGCCTGAACCCTGGCAAACGTCAAACGTCCACCACTAGTGCAATTGGATCCCATCGCGGATTTTTTGCTTGCTAACGCAATCCCCAATGCACAACACGAATAGACGGCGAAAGACACCTAGTGTGCGTATGCTCTACACGGCGCTAATGATACCATGGTTTGCGCAAAAGCTCACAAAAATAGTATCACGTTGTTCCACGTATCGCACGTACAAACGCGCAGTCCAATCGCACAGTGTATAGGTTCTTGTTACCTATCCGCCCTACGACCACTGGAGTCGAATACACAAGCTGCGCTCCTCAGCCGGAGCGTAGCACAAAACCTTTACTTCAATTCCCAATTCTAAACTTCTCAATGCACAATTCTATATCACGCTCCTCTGCAAATCTACTCACGATTTGCGTATTTCTCTATGTAGTAATGTATGTCTCACGCCACCAAGCCTCCGCTTACTTAGTGTCACCTATGGGATCCGGAATTCCGGGATTCGACAACCGTTCACTCCTGCTTTCACTCACTCAAATACACAATTGTTTTTCTTTTCTGTACAGAAAATATCACTCCCTGTGACCGACTACTTTTCCCCAGAGGTAGTACAGTTTAAACAAAATATTATATTAATCTGCTTTTGAAATCGGATAGTTATGTGCTATTGTATTAAAGTATACTATCCCACCTTTACTTGAACAACTATCGTGTGATTTGTACTTTGCGTCCGCAATCCTACACAACTTTGCGTAACTACGCGACCGTGCGTGCCTTTACACCACGTGTTTGCTCCTGTATTTTGTTCGTACCACGTGTACAAACATGCGTCCACAACTCAATAAACCACACAATCTCTATAAATGTGAGCAATACAAACTACTATCACTCACTAACACAACACACAGTTGTTTCCGTATAAACCTAAGCAACCAGGCCGGAGCTGCGTTTTGTGTTTTACAATGACATCCTTAACACACTATTTCAAATATATTCTATATAGCAAACAAATGTATCCGATTTCACACAGATCTTTAATGACTGTAATAAGCTATGACAAAAATATGGCAGCAGTATGTGAGAGAGTATGCAAAGTATTGGTAAGCTTTGTGTACGCTTTTCACGCCAAAAATTTTACACACAGATTTTAAATAGCTTTTTTTCCTGTTTCTTCCAGGTTCTATCAGCAGCTCTGTAGACTAGACAAATCAGAGGGTTTTAAAATACCCAAGCAACTAGGAAAAGGTTTTACTTAAAGATGCGTCTCCACCCTTTGCTGATAGATCAAAGTCTGCTATGGTCTACAAGTCTATGAATGTGTGAAAAACCAGATGAGCTCCCAATTGATAAAGCTGATTAACATACAGGACAGAAAAGCTATACCTTTTACACTAAAACCCTAGCCGCTGCGGCTGCTGGATGTAATCCTTACCTACGTACTTTTTAACCAGTTAGCATACACAGGCCCGTATCATATACGCACTTTGCGTACACAAACTGCAACGGACGTACAAAGTACACACTCTGCGTACACACACACCGACACGCTGTAAGCACAATGCAGATACACGTGTGGCTGAAATACACCTTAAACCTTAGCAGGAAAGGGACACAACACCAATTGTATTTAAATATGTTGGGATCCGACCCACCAACAGTTAATTACTAGCAGGGGGTTACAATAGTAATACAATTCACAATAAGAAATACAGGCTACAATCAATGATATAAACATTTGTTCGCAAGCGCCACCCGGTCCTCAGTCAATTAAGATAGAAAAGCCAAGCTGCCAGCTAGGCAGCTTGGCTTTTTATACATTTGTCCATTTCATGATACAATAGAAACTGTAATCTCTTCACCCATAGGTCACAGGGCTGGACATTTACAGTACAGGAGAGGTCATAGGTCGGTTTGAATAGGTGGGCGATGCCTGGCTCAGGTGCACTTGCAGATGGTCTCCACTGGGTTCCCGCCAAATATCAAAGTACAATAAATACAGTGTAATATTAATATTCTGTTCCTGTGCATATCTATGCGCAGGAGCATGCTATCTCCTGCAAACTGCTTCCCGGAATATTGCTCTTGAAATACTGTACAACTGGATACCAAACACCACCTCTTAACCTAATTCTGTCCCCTCATATCCTGTAAAGGTGAATTCCTTTGTTACTGTACGTTTTAAGCAAGTGTAACTCGCTGGTGTGGTGCATGTAGGCTATGTGTAAATCGTGCACTATGTGAATTAAATATGAAATGTGTCTTTGTGTGCAAATACATATGCTACCATAATTACTCATACCATGCGCTAATATGCACCACCGCGTGAGCAGTCATACACAACCTGTGATTATGTGCACGCACAGCAGAACAAGTATGCGCACGGAGGCCATCTGTGTGGTGTTTGTACTTGGTGCATATGGCTATATATTTTCATATATTTTCGACTTCGACAAATTGATATTGATACTATGCTATAAAAAGGAGGATGTGTTCACTATTTATGTGTTTATGTATGTGTACTTTATATATGTATGTATATAGACTTATACGTGTGTATTTTAGCCCAATATGAGGAATACCTAAATAATTATAGACCTACTTTATAACTTTAAAAGTGATCCCCTTTTTTTTACCGCCATGATATTTCTCTACGGTAGGTCGGTCTAACTATTACCAGTTGGGACTTTTATGACACATATATATGGTTACTATCCTGTGAAGACAGATTTGGTATGTATCCTTTGAATAAAATTAGAATTTGATTTGATTTATGAAGGCATACTTTTGTACACCAATTCAAATTTATTGCAGAACCATACTATTAAAAATATACATCCAATTAGTTTAGTAACAGAGATTTATCATTATCAAATCCTAAAAATCTGATCTTCTACAATTAGGTTTACTAAAGCTCAATTGTGGATTCGACTATTTCTAAGATAAATCCTCGTTGAGAGTGTATTTAATCGATTATTTTTGTATGTAATCCAACTTCTGTATGTATTTTTGGTAGCCTCATCAAGTTGAAAATAATTATATTTATATTATATTTTATGGCAACAATGTTAAATTCCTATTGTAATAATGCTGTTTAAATGACATATGTCCATCCTACATTTATATGAACAATTCATAAGTAGTTTTTTGGGATATGTTAACATCCAGATGTTCAGTTTTGTGAACATGGTATGCAAATTTTATTTTATGTTACTCAATATTTTATCTCTTTAAATAACTATACCCCTGATGAAGTCGCATGTGGACGAAATGCATAGGGTAGCTTTTGTAACAGCCTGCACCTTTAAAATGGATCTTCACCTAAGGAGCTCACATCCGTAAGGGTGAGGCGATAGCCTGACATCACATCCTTTGAAATTGGACAGGTTTAAATCTTACCTTCTATGTGAACCAATATCAATTATCAATTATATGTATCATGTTTTATACAAATATATGTTTTAGCAACCTCTGTTCTTATACCAGGAATACATTTTCAGGTATTTAACTAGGTGTCAGCTGACTGAATATTTTATTATATTTTATTGTGTAACATTGAGTGACCATTTGCAAAAAGGTATATCACCAATTAATTATTATATGAATGTAATCTTTTTTGTACTATATATATATATTTATATATAGAATTGTTGCGTTGGCTGGCACTCCGTCTAACAAGTTCAGAAATCGCCTAGGTGCCTTCCTTACCACTAAAAGTGGAATGTATAGCACAGAAGGTTTAGGCGGCACTCACAGGACTTTAGTTACTGAAAATAAACCGGCACTATAGCCTACTTGTCATCAACGTTTCAGTTTTATTACAAAAACGAAAGTTTTTGTAATAAAACTGAAACGTTGATGACAAGTAGGCTATAGTGCTGGTTTATTTTCAGTAACTAAAGTCCTGTGAGTGCCGCCTAAACCTTCTGTGCTATATATATATATATATATATATATACACACACACACACACACTGTATATACTGTGTGTATATATATATATATATATATATATCTGCATTATGTAATCAAAGCAGTACTAAAATCATTTCATTTAGTAGAACACCAAACTTGGACAATAACTAACAAAAAGACAAAACAGGGTCATTTAAAACACTGCAAATACTGTATGAAGATTCTGCTGCAGATATAAAAACTTACATATACTGTATAGTGTGCAATGTCCAAGTTTATCATTCATTTTGTCTAGAAGTTTATCTCCAAAAGAATAGACTTCTCATTCTGTTAAAAGTTATCCTTCCCTGTGTTGTTCAAATTAACTGAAAGTTGTTGTGTTGCCACTTACTGAGACAATTGAAAAGCAAGTTCAACAGATTGTGAGCTATAAAATCTACACAGTCGAAAGAGCCAAAACAGCAGAATGCCTTGTCGAGAGACTTCTTTCTGTAAAAACTGTAATGATACGCTATGGAGTCCTGATTCACCAACATGGCCAGTCACAAAATTAAAGAACCTATTGAAGTGACTGCCTATCGAAAGACCCTGACTCATTAATGACAACAGATGGTTGGATTATTCTTCCCACAGTTCAAAGCATGTAGTAGAAAAATAGGGAGATTGCTTTTATCATGGTAGCAAGAACAACACACTGGGGAATCAAAGTATGCAGACCTTACAATACTCTACAATGGGACATCTAATCATCTGATTAACAAACTGATTATTCTGTAGTTGTAAAATTAATAAAATACAGTATGTTCTATGTTATTTTTTTCAAAACTGTGGTTATATATATATATATATATACAGGAGAAATAGTGGTAATAATAATGAATATTATTTAGCTAATTTCTCAGCACACAATACTAGCATTGTCTTATAAGTTTATTAACTTATGTACAAATACTGGTGTTCTTATTACTTCCATTTTTTTGATGACCTTATATTTGTCAAGCTACAACTGTTCTACTATTAGTTATTAGCTCAATAATGGTTGGATAGTTGAGTTTCTATATTTCTTAAACATATTATCTTGCAAGACATGACCACTTGGATTTAGAAGACAGGAGAAATGTAATAAAGCATTGACACAAACAGAAATCAAATTAAAAGATACTTCCTCTGTCCAGGATTAACTTGTTTCTGATATGCTTGAATAATACAAATAATGTATTAATTCAGGCATTTGAACAACCAAAATGTCAAATATTATTAGAGAGACTAGGGGAACACCTAAAGGGTTGGAGGAACAAAGGCCCTCATTCCGAGTCGTTCGCTCGGTAATTTTCTTCGCATCGCAGCGTTTTTCTGCTTAGTACGCATGCGCAATGTTCGCACTGCGACTGCGCCAAGTAATTTTGCTATGAAGATAGTTTTTTTACTCACGGCTTTTTCTTCGCTCCGGCGATCGTAGTGTGATTGACAGGAAATGGGTGTTACTGGGCGGAAACACGGCGTTTTATGGGCGTGTGGATAAAAACGCTACCGTTTCCGGAAAAAACGCGGGAGTGGCTGGAGAAACGGAGGAGTGTCTGGGCGAACGCTGGGTGTGTTTATGACATCAAACCAGGAACGACAAGCAGTGAACTGATCGCAGATGCCGAGTAAGTCTGAAGCTACTCTGAAACTGCTAAGTAGTTTGTAATCGCAATATTGCGAATACATCGTTCGCAATTTTAAGAAGCTAAGATTCACTCCCAGTAGGCGGCGGCTTAGCGTGTGTAACTCTGCTAAAATCGCCTTGCGAGCGAACAACTCGGAATGAGGGCCAAGGAACAGAGTTTGGCCCAGATTGATCAAGCCTTGGAGAATGATAAATTGTACGGCGATAAAGTACCAGCCAATCAGCTCCTAACTGTCATGTTACAGGATGTTTTGAAAAATGACAGTTAGAAGCTGATTGGTTGGTGCTTTAGCACAGTGCAATTTATCACCCTCCAAAGCCTGATAAATTTGGGCATTAGTGTCTGTATGTAACCATCCTTATTGCAGACTAGTAAGAATGTGATTTCAAGTCATGTTTATTATACAGTAGTTTTTCCATCCCAAATTGTTTCCATCCCATTTTTTTCCCATCACAAATTGAGGTTGGTAGTACTAAAACTCTAAATAATTGTTTTAGACAAATGTTACAGTAGTATAACTCATTAGCTTTACCCATCAAACTAATGTAATTTTAGTGTAATAACAACACCCACTCTCAGTATGAAATGAAAATAAGCTACTTGTGTATTTATTCTTCATCTTCAGATGTGTTCTACAATTATACATTCCAATATGGAACAGTTCTAAGAGAAATACTTGAGCTTGTATGTACCCATTGAGATTTTGGAGATGAATAAATCTTCATTGTTGTTGAAGTAATTCTGGAGCAGACAAACAATAGACAAAGAGGAAGGGGGATGCAAATCCCCACCCCCAAATTCCCTTCCGCACACTGAAAATTACCTGTAACAATCCCTGAACCTATCTGGTAATAAAATTCAGAGAATTCGTCACAAATGTTTGCAAACACATGTTTAGCTGCTGGCCACGTCACGGCTTCTCTGATACAGCAGTCCTAACCTACATAATAGCAGTGCCCACATAGGGCCATGTAATTTGTCACAGTAGGCCTCATGGTAAAGGCTATTACTAAAACACTTCCTGACAGAGAGCTGACTTACCCGGGAGCCACCCCCAGGATCTCCCATTGGCACTACAAGGAACAGCATGCCTTCCAAATGCTGCTCCCATTCAATGCCTCATGCACACAAGCAGACAAACAATTTGGAAGCTGCTCAATCATACCTGGAGGTAATTATATATCAGGTGCTGGAAGGGGGAGGGGTCACAGACAAACAACAGACAAAGAGGAAGGGGGGTGCAAATGACCACCCCCAAATTCCCCCCAAATTCCCTTCCGCAATTCTGGAGCAGAGTCAGATTATAGTAGGGGCACCAGGGGCAGTCGTCCTGGGGCCCCCACACATTGGGGGCCCCCACAACCTGTCCCCAAGATTCAGCCACTGCTATTTGCAGGTGAGCTGGTGCCATTACAGTGCAGCATTGCTGAGAGCAGCGCAACAGGAGCACCTGGGGGCCTAGCAGTGGTGACAGAGCAGCACTGCAGAGGGCAGTGCAGTAGGAGCAGCAAGAGGCTTAGAAGCGGTGACAGAGCAGCACTGGTGAGAGCAGCAGGGGGCCTAGCAGTGGTGACAGAGCGGCACTGGCAAGGGCAGCGAAATAGGTGCAGCGGGGGGCCTAGCAATGAAGAGAGAGCAGCACTGCAGAGGGCTGCACAGTAGAAGCAGCAGGGAGCCTTGCAGCAGAGAGAGAGTGGCACTGCAGAGGGCAGGGCAATAGAAGTAGCAGGGGGCCTGTCGGCACTGGCAGCCTTGCGGGCCGGGACAGACTGTGAATGCTGGAGGTGAGATATGCTGCTCATCCCCCCATTGCTCCCTCTGCCCCCCTTCATTGACACTGAGGTAGATGGGGGCCCCCATAACTTTGTTGCCAAGGGGCCCCCACGGACCTTAATCCTGCCCTGTTCTGGAGTATTATAGAAGCATATCATCCAGAGAATGTGTGGTTAGAATCGGAAGATACTGTATGAAATGGTGCTGCATTTTGTTGAATGTGGGATGGAAACTAAACTAATACTTATGGCGATATTCAATTAGCAGCAGTAAATTACAGCTGCTAATTAATCCCCCAGGGTCTATTCAATTAGCCCGTAAACTGTCAGTATAAATGACTAATTTTTCATGATCGCAGCTGTGAAAACACATGGGTCTGACTCCAGGAACTTATCCCAGATCCTAAATGGGTCAGTTTTTGATGAAAAAAATGGGATAAAACTGGGTTATGCGATAATGACCATCGGGCAAAAATAACGGTATTAGCCCATTTTTTTCAGGCAAATTTTTTTCATGGGTAATTGAATACCACCCTTACAGTCTTGTTAATACATCTGCACATGCACTTTTAGGGTCAGGGCTTACATTATTATCATTATGCTATGATATATCCCATCACTGTTTGCAAGTATGTGTCAATTTACAATCTCCACTGTACTGTATGATTTGTGTCTCCTGAATTGAAAGGGACATCTCATTCTCCAAAAGGCATCATTGTATCATGTTCTAGCATTGCATCCACCAGAGCAGAGGTCTCTTCATCCACAGAATATTCTTCAAGAAGCACAAGTATCTACAGAAACACTAGTACTGTAACTTCTGTGAGTGCATTGCCTACAGTACAGTATATTGTATTGCGCTTTACAGTATGTCTGTCCCTGCAACATATTCGCTTTCTCATTTTCCAGTATCTTCCTATGAAATGACCAATTCACTGTAAACAACAATTAGTGCAACAAAGATTGCAAATACCGGGTCGCACCCGGGAATTGGAAACGGGTCCTTCCCGTGTGCGACCTGGCATTGCACCCTTTCTTCTGGCAATATCCTGGGTTGGGTTGCCATTGGGGTCTGTGGTGGCATCGGGTGCGGAGGTAGCTCTGGGAGATAAGATCATCTCTGTGCCACCTCTCCCTATGTTGTGAATGGGTCCCGGGTCGCATCGACCTGGGTAACCCGTTCACACTGCACCTGACCCAGTAATAACCCAGGAATAACACTTCTTTATTTCCAGGTTGAATTACCGGGTCAGGCGACCCGGGATTTCTGGAGTGACCCTTTCACACCGCACCGCAACCCGTGTCGACCTGGCAATATACCAGTTTGATATTGGGTTATTTGTGCGGTGTGAAAGGGGTATCAGAGAGCTATAAGGTCTGTCTATATCATACTGTATATATTTTTTTATCATTCAAGCCTTTTCTGATATAATTAATGTAATGTCTTTGTTTAAGTGACATACTTTTATATTTAAATGTCTGCTTTCTAAAATGCATTACCAGGTTTTGTAATTTATTACTCTGTATGCTATATTATGTAATGCTTTTCTTTGCTCATTTCTGCTTTCTATTATATATACACTGGTTCCATTTTTGAATCTCCCTTTAGAACTGATAATGGTAAGTGAAATTTACTAGTTCCCACTAATGCTTCAGTGCTGGGATTAAATAAATGGAAAATATATCTGTCATCTTAATGCATAACATCGTCAAACGTAACATATCGAGTACTGGGCAAGTACATTCATTTCAACAGTTAAGAAAAAATAAAGTTCACATAATTTTATTTTAACTTCATTTTGGATTATTATAATTGTTGATTTATATCGCATAAATAAACTGATGAACTATAAATAGCTAAAGGTATAGCAATAAACGGTTGAGACATCTCTTTGTAGCAACATTTATATAATGTTTAATTTTGTGGAGTTTTGAATGTGTCACTAATCAAACCTTAAAAAAAAAAAGAAGATCAGCATATTAAATTTTGATTAGCTCTTTACTTGGTTCATGGAAATGAGATATTAATCAATGCATGAAGCTTAGCAGAACCACAGTATTCCACTTACACCGAGCACCTGCACAATTTAATTTGTGAGTGGTTGAGGTAATAATTAAAATCAAACAAGTTAAAGCTCTTTGATTAACAGCAAACACGTGTTGTTCTAATGTAATCAAGATCTTTATGTTTCAGAGACTTCTCGAAAATAACCGTGAGAAGTGTTACAAGTAAATCTGTCACTTTTATCTGAGTTTTTCTTCCTTTTGGAATTAGCTATCACACAAACTATGAAAATGGAAGATCAAATAAAATGTTTCAATATATAATTATACAAGATACCATACTGCAGTGATTTTCAACCATTTTCAACTCGCGGCACACCGAACAGGATTTTTAAATTGCCAAGGTACACCATCAGTTCCCCATGAACAAAAAAAACACACACATATCGACCACCACGGGGGATTAAAAAAAACACACATATTGGCCCCCTCAGAAATTTAAACACATTGGCCCCCATAGCAATTGCAGTACACATTGGCCCCCACAGTAATTGCAGCACACATTCGCACCCACAGTAATTGCAGCACACATTGGCCCCCACGGTAATTGCAGCAAATATTGGCCCCCATGGTAATTGTTAGTGATGTGCACCGGACATTTTTCGGGTTTTGTATTTTGGTTTTGGATTCGGTTCCGCAGCCGTGTTTTGGATTCGGACGCGTTTTGGCAAAACCTCCCTGAAATTTTTTTGTCGGATTCGGGTGTGTTTTGGATTCGGGTGTTTTTTTATAAATAACCCTCAAAAACTAATTAAATCATAGAATTTGGGGGTCATTTTGATCCCATAGTATTATTAACCTCAATAACCATAATTTATACTCATTTTCAGTCTATTCTGAACACCTCACACCTCACAATATTATTTTTAGTCCTAAAATTTGCACCGAGGTCGCTGGATGGCTAAGCTAAGCGACACAAGTGGCCGACACAAACACCTGGCCCATCTAGGAGTGGCACTGCAGTGTCAGGCAGGATGGCACTTCAAAAAAATTGTCCCCAAACAGCACATGATGCAAAGAAAAAAGAGGCGCACCAAGGTCGCTGTGTGACTAAGCTAAGCAACACAAGTGGCCGATACAAACACCTGGCCCATCTAGGAGTGGCACTGCAGTGTCAGGCAGGATGGCACTTCAAAAAAATAGTCCCCAAACAGCACATGATGCAAAGAAAAAAAGAGGCGCAATGAGGTAGCTGTGTGACTAAGCTAAGCGACCCAAGTGGCCGACACAAATACCTGGCCCATCTAGGAGTGGCACTGCAGTGTCAGGCAGGATGGCACTTCAAAAAAATTGTCCCCAAACAGCACATGATGCAAAGAAAAATGAAAGAAAAAAGAGGTGCAAGATGGAATTGTCCTTGGGCCCTCCCACCCACCCTTATGTTGTATAAACAAGACATGCACACTTTAACGAACCCATCATTTCAGCATCAGGGTCTGCCACACGACTGTGACTGAAATGACTGGTGGGTTTGGGCCCCCACCAAAAAAAGAAGCAATCAATCTCTCCTTGCACAAACTGGCACTACAGAGGCAAGATGTCCCCTCATCATCATCCTCCGATTCCTCACCCCTTTCACTGTGTACATCCCCCTCCTCACAGATTATTAATTCGTCCCCACTGGAATCCACCATCTCAGGTCCCTGTGTACTTTCTGGAGGAAATTGCTGCTTGTGAATGTCTCCACCGAGGAATTGATTATAATTAATTTTGATGAACATCATCTTCTCCACATTTTCTGGAAGTAACCTCGTATGCCGATTGCTGACAAGGTGAGCGGCTGCACTAAACACTCTTTCGGAGTACACACTGGAGGGAGGGCAACTTAGGTAGAATAAAGCCAGTTTGTGCAAGGGCCTCCAAATTGCCTCTTTTTCCTGCCAGTATACGTACGGACTGTCTGACGTGCCTACTTGGATGCGGTCACTCATATAATCCTCCACCATTCTTTCAATGGTGACAGAATCATAGACGACATGTCAGTAATCGTTGGCAAGTCCTTCAGTCCGGACCAGATGTCAGCACTCGCTCTAGACTGCCCTGCATCACCGCCAGCGGGTGGGCTCGGAATTCTTTTCCTCGCACCCCCAGTTGCGGGAGAATGTGAAGGAGGAGATGTTGACGGGTCACGTTCCGCTTGACTTGACAATTTTCTCACCAGCAGGTCTTTGAACCTCTGCAGACTTGTGTCTGCTGGAAAGAGAGATACAACGTAGGTTTTAAATCTAGGATCGAGCACGGTGGCCAAAATGTAGTGCTCTGATATCAACAGATTGACCACCTGTGAATCCTGGTTAAGCGAATGAAGGGCTCCATCCACAAGTCCCACATGCCTAGCGGAATCGCTCTGTTTTAGCTCCTCCTTCAATGTCTCCAGCTTCTTCTGCAAAAGCCTGATGAGGAGAATGACCTGACTCAGGCTGGCAGTGTCTGAACTGACTTCACGTGTGGCAAGTTCAAAGGGTTGCAGAACCTTGCACAACGTTGAAATCATTCTCCACTGCGCTTGAGTCAGGTGCATTCCCCCTCCTTTGCCTATATCGTGGGCAGATGTATAGGCTTGAATGGCCTTTTGCTGCTCCTCCATCCTCTGAAGCATATAGAGGGTTGAATTCCACCTCGTTACCACCTCTTGCTTCAGATGATGGCAGGGCAGGTTCAGGAATGTTTGGTGGTGCTCCAGTCTTCGGTACGCGGTGGCTGAATGCCGAAAGTGGCCCGCAATTGTTCGGGCCACCGACAGCATCTCTTGCACGCCCCTGTCGTTTTTTAAATAATTCTGCACCACCAAATTCAATGTATGTGCAAAACATGGGACGTGCTGGAATTTGCCCAGATGTAATGCACGCACAATATTGGTGGCGTTGTCCGATGTCACAAATCCCCAGGAGAGTCCAAGTGGGGTAAGCCATTCTGCAATGTTCCTCAGTTTCCGTAAGAGGTTGTCAGCTGTGTGCCTCTTCTGGAAAGCGGTGATACAAAGCGTAGCCTGCCTAGGAACGAGTTGGCATTTGCGAGATGCTGCTACTGGTGCCGCCGCTGCTGTTCTTGCTGTGGGAGGCAATACATCTACCCAGTGGGCTGTCACAGTCATATAGTCCTGAGTCTGCCCTGCTCCACTTGTCCACATGTCCGTGGTTAAGTGGACATTGGGTACAACTGCATTTTTTAGGACACTGGTGACTCTTTTTCTGAGGTCTGTGTACATTTTCGGTATCGCCTGCCTAGAGAAATGGAACCTAGATGGTATTTGGTACCGGGGACAAAGTACCTCAATCAAGTCTCTAGTTGCCTCTGAATTAACGGTGGAAACCGGAACCACGTTTCTCACTACCCAGGCTGCCAAGGCCTGAGTTATCCGCTTTGCAGCAGGATGACTGCTGTGATATTTCATCTTCCTCGCAAAGGACTGTTGGACAGTCAATTGCTTACTGGAAGTAGTACAAGTGGTCTTCCGACTTCCCCTCTGGGATGACGATCAACTCCCAGCAGCAACAACAGCAGCGCCAGCAGCAGTAGGCATTACACTCAAGGATGCATCGGAAGAATCCCAGGCAGGAGAGGACTCGTCAGACTTGCCAGTGACATGGCCTGCAGGACTATTGGCTTTCCTGTGTAAGGAGAAAATTGACACTGAGGGAGTTGGTGGTGTGGTTTGCAGGAGCTTGGTTACAAGAGGAAGGGATTTAGTTGTCAGTGGACTCCTTCCGCTGTCACCCAAAGTTTTTGAACTTGTCACTGACTTCTGATGAATGCGGTCCAGGTGACGTATAAGGGAGGATGTTCCTAGGTGGTTAACGTCCTTACCCCTACTTATTACAGCTTGACAAAGGCAACACACGGCTTGACACCTGTTGTCCGCATTTGTGTTGAAATAATTCCAAACCGAAGAGCTGATTTTTTTTTGTATTTTGACCAGGCATGTCAATGGCCATATTCGTCCCACGGACAGCAGGTGTCTCCCCGGGTGCCTGACTTAAACAAACCACCTCACCATCAGAATCCTCCTTGTCAATTTCCTCCCCAGCGCCAGCAACACCCATATCCTCATCCTGGTGTACTTCAACAGTGACATCTTCAATTTGACTATCAGGAACTGGACTGCGGGTGCTCCTTCCAGCACTTGCAGGGGGCGTGCAAATGGTGGAAGGCGCAAGCTCTTCCCGTCCAGTGTTGGGAAGGTCAGGCATCGCAACCGACACAATTGGACTCTCCTTGGGGATTTGTGATTTAGAAGAACGCACAGTTCTTTGCTGTGCTTTTGCCAGCTTAAGTCTTTTCATTTTTCTAGCGAGAGAATGAGTGCTTCCATCCTCATGTGAATCTGAACCACTAGCCATGAACATAGAACAGGGCCTCAGCCGTTCCTTGCCACTCCATGTCGTAAATGGCATATTGGCAAGTTTACGCTTCTCCTCAGACGCTTTCAATTTTGATTTTTGGGTCATTTTACTGAACTTTTGTTTTTTGGATGTTACATGCTCTCTACTATGACATTGGGCATCGGCCTTGGCAGACGACGTTGATGGCATTTCATCGTCTTGGCCATGACTAGTGGCAGCAGCTTCAGCACGAGGTGGAAGTGGATCATGATCTTTCCCTATTTTAACCTCCACATTTTTGTTCCCCATTTTTTAATGTGTGGAATTATATGCCAGTATCAATAGCAATGGCCTACTACTATATATACTGCGCACAACTAAAATGCACCACAGGTATGGATGGATAGTATACTTGACGACACAGAGGTAGGTACAGCAGTGGCCTACTGTACCGTAATGCTATATATTATATACTGGTGGTCAGCAAACTGTGCAAAACTGAAATGCACCACAGGTATGGATGGATAGTATACTTGACGACACAGAGGTAGGTACAGCAGTGGCCTACTGTACCGTACTGCTATATATTATATACTGGTGGTCAGCAAACTGTGCAAAACTGAAATGCACCACAGGTATGGATGGATAGTATACTTGACGACACAGAGGTAGGTACAGCAGTGGCCTACTGTACCGTAATGCTATATATTATATACTGGTGGTCAGCAAACTGTGCAAAACTGAAATGCACCACAGGTATGGATGGATAGTATACTTGACGACACAGAGGTAGGTACAGCAGTGGCCTACTGTACCGTAATGCTATATATTATATACTGGTGGTCAGCAAACTGTGCAAAAATTAAATGCACCACAGGTATGGATGGATAGTATACTTGACGACACAGAGGTAGGTACAGCAGTGGCCTACTGTACCGTAATGCTATATATTATATACTGGTGGTCAGCAAACTGTGCAAAAATGAAATGCACCACAGGTATGGATGGATAGTATACTTGACGACACAGAGGTAGGTACAGCAGTGGCCTACTGTACCTTAATGCTATATATTATATACTGGTGGTCAGCAAACTGTGCAAAACTGAAATGCACCACAGGTATGGATGGATAGTATACTTGACGACACAGAGGTAGGTACAGCAGTGGCCTTCTGTACCGTACTCCTATATATTATATACTGGTGGTCAGCAAAATTATGCACTGTACTCCTACTATATACTGTCTACAATGCAGCACAGATATGGAGTTTTTTTCAGGCAGACAACGTATGCTGGTGGTCACTGGTCAGCAAAACTCTGCACTGTACTCCTCCTATATATATTATACTGGTGGTCCCCAGTCCCCACAATAAAGCAGCACACGGAGCACAGATGTGGAGTGTTTTTCAGGCAGACAACGTATACTGGTGGTCACTGTCAGCAAAACTCTGCACTGTACTCCTGCTATATAATACAGCTGCTCCCCAGTCCCCACAATTAAGCAGTGTGAGCACAGATATATGCAGCACACTGAGCACAGATAAGGAGCGTTTTTTTCAGGAAGAGAACGGATAAAACTGGTGGTCACTGATCAGAAAAACTCTGCACTGTACTCCTCCTATATTATACAGCTGCTCCCCACAATTAAGCAATAAAGCACAATCAAGTTCAACAATAAACGGAGAGGATGCCAGCCACGTCCTCTCCCTAACATTTCCAATGCACGAGTTAAAATGGCGGCGACGCGCGGCTACTTTTATAGAATCCGAATCTCGCGAGAATCCGACAGCGGGATGATGACGTTCGGGCGCGCTCGGGTTAACCGAGCCATACGGGAGAATCCGAGTTTGGCTCGGATCCGTGTAAAAAGTGTGAAGTTCGGGGGGGTTCGGTTTCCGAGGAACCGAACCCGCTCATCACTAGTAATTGTACATATTGCCCCCCCCCCCCCCCCCCACTGTAATAGCAGAACACATTGGACCCCACATTAATTGCAGCATACATTTGTCCCCATGATAATTGCAGCACAAATTGGCCCCCACACTAGTTAAATCACACATTGGCCACCACAGCATCAATAAATAAAAATTTCCAGGAACCTACTATACTTGAGTAGGTTTGTAGATCTGTAGCTGTGGAGGAGGCAGGAGCTGTTTACTGTCTCCCTCCTTCAGCGGTGCAGCCAGCGGTGAGGAGCAAGGACACATGAGCAGCACTGGAAGGGAAGGTGATGTGGAGCAGCACTGGGTGGGAAGGTGACGTAGCGTGCGTGTGAACCTACGAGTCACACTGCTGCTACATACAGGTTACTGGCTAGGCTGCGTCTGGGCTAACCGGAAGAGCCCGGTGCCGCCCAAGCTCGAAATTAAAAATTAAAGTAAGGCAGCGGCAGGGTTATGCAGCAGGAATCTCTTGGGGCACATCTCAGAACCGCTCGTGGCACACTAGTGTGCCGCGGCACAGTGGTTGAAAAACGCTGCCATACTGGCTTCCACTTCAACTTCATTTTAAGTTATTACAGTGTTCTCACATAGAGGCAGATGTATAAACCTGGAGAAGGGATAAAGAAGCAATAAAGCAGTGATAAGTGGATTGTGATAACGCACCAGTCAATCATTACCGATTTGACAAATAACAGTTAGGAGCTGATTGGCTAGTGAATTATCACCTTGCACTTATCACTGCTTTATCCCTTCTTCAGGCTTAATACATCTGACCCATATCCCGGATCCCAGCCTGGCTTGGGCTTTCCCACCTGACTTGGAAACCAGAACGAGGCAAAATGTCATCATCCCGCTGTCGGATTCTCACGGGTTTTGGATTTCATATAAGGAGCCTCACGTTGCCGCCATTTTCACTCCGGAACTGGATAGTGACAGTCACAGTGGTGGTGTCCTCTGCTGCCATATGTCCAGTGCTGCTGTATAAGTCCAGTCCAGTGGTGCTGTGTTGTGCTGCATCAGTCCAGTGGTGGTGTCTTGTGCTGCATCTGTCCAGTCACAGTGGTGGTGTCCTCTGCTGCCATATGTCCAGTCCAGTGCTGCTGTATAAGTCCAGTCCAGTGGTGCGGTGGTGTCTTGTGCTGCATCAGTCCAGTCACAGTGGTGGTATCCTCTGATGCCATATGTCCAGTGATGCTGTATAAGTCCAGTCCATTGCAGTGGTGTTGTGTTGTCCTGTATCAGTCCAGTGGTGGTGTCCCTGTGCTGCTGTATATGTCCAGTGATACTGCCATATATGTCCAGTGATACTGCCGTATAAGTCCAGTGATACTGCCGTATCTTCATCCATAGATTATGCTATTAGTCTAAATAAAACATATACAAATCTAGATTTAATATGAAAGCCTGAGTAAAGTCTAATGGTTTGGAATAGTATTTAATGTAGGCAAGAAACCCAAGGGCCATGTCTAGTAACCTGCAACAAGTGTGGCTATTGTGTGTACCAAGCTGATGTGTCAAGTTCAGAGGAGGCAGTATCCAGAGAGTCACGCTTTTTCACAGACTAACCAGATACAAAGTCTCAACTCCAAAATTCCCAGCAGTAAGCGAAGGCCACCCTAGACTGCAACAATGCCCTGACCCACCGCAACCAATTAGGGCCCAAAAAGGGCATCATCTGTGATCCTGGGACTACAGTAAATGACCCACTAGAGTCAACGGCTCAATTCCAAGACAGTGAGCAGCTACATGCGGCCACACTGAGGTGCAGCCATGGCCACGACACTATTTGCCACCCTCAAGTAAGTGATATGTTTGTAAAAACCACCCACAATCCTGACCTTCAAAGTGTGTCTTGCAGAAGACTTAACTGGGTATTATCAGTCACCTGTGCTCCAGCTATACCTGTAGGTTGCTGCACAGGATTAAATATTGTCATGAGGTCCACATTCTTATGGGTTTTCCTTTATTGATATTGCTTAGAAGAGGGATTTTCTGCTTGACAGCTGTTACTCTATAATACAGTATTTAACCTACTTTTAAAACATATTAGAAGTAGAGATGAGCGGGTTCGGTTTCTCTGAATCCGAACCCGCCAGAACTTCATGTTTTCTTTCACGGGTCCGAGCGACTCGGATCTTCCCGCCTTGCTCGGTTAACCCGAGCGCGCCCGAACGTCATCATGACGCTGTCGGATTCTCGCGAGGCTCGGATTCTATTGCGAGACTCGGATTCTATATAAGGAGCCGCGCGTCGCCGCCATTTTCACACGTGCATTGAGATTGATAGGGAGAGGACGTGGCTGGCGTCCTCTCCATTTAGATTATAAGAGACTGAGAGAGATTTACTGGAGCTGACTAGGAGGAGTACTGTTACTGTAGAAGTGTAGAGACTGAGTGGAGAGAGTTTACTAGTGAGGACAGTGCAGTTTACTTTATAATCCGTTCTCTGCCTGAAAAAAGCGATACACAGCACACAGTGACTCAGTCACATACCATATCTGTGTGCACTGCTCAGGCTCAGGCCAGTGTGCTGCATCATCTATTATCTATATATAATATTATATATATCTGTCTGACTGCTCAGCTCACACAGCTTATAATTGTGGGGGAGACTGGGGAGCACTACTGCAGTGCCAGTTATAGGTTATAGCAGGAGCCAGGAGTACATAATATATTATATAGTGAGTGACCACCAGACACACAGTGCAGTTTATTTAATATATCCGTTCTCTGCCTGAAAAAAGCGATACACACAGTGACTCAGTCAGTCACATACCATATCTGTGTGCACTGCTCAGGCTCAGGCCAGTGTGCTGCATCATCTATTATCTATATATAATATTATATATATCTGTCTGACTGCTCAGCTCACACAGCTTATAATTGTGGGGGAGACTGGGGAGCACTACTGCAGTGCCAGTTATAGGTTATAGCAGGAGCCAGGAGTACATAATATATTATATAGTGAGTGACCACCAGACACACAGTGCAGTTTATTTAATATATCCGTTCTCTGCCTGAAAAAAGCGATACACACAGTGACTCAGTCAGTCACATACCATATCTGTGTGCACTGCTCAGGCTCAGGCCAGTGTGCTGCATCATCTATTATCTATATATAATATTATATATATCTGTCTGACTGCTCAGCTCACACAGCTTATAATTGTGGGGGAGACTGGGGAGCACTACTGCAGTGCCAGTTATAGGTTATAGCAGGAGCCAGGAGTACATAATATATTATATAGTGAGTGACCACCAGACACACAGTGCAGTTTATTTAATATATCCGTTCTCTGCCTGAAAAAAGCGATACACACAGTGACTCAGTCAGTCACATACCATATCTGTGTGCACTGCTCAGGCTCAGGCCAGTGTGCTGCATCATCTATATATATTATATATCTGTCTGACTGCTCAGCTCACACAGCTTATAATTGTGGGGGAGACTGGGGAGCACTACTGCAGTGCCAGTTATAGGTTATAGCAGGAGCCAGGAGTACATATTATATTAAAATTAAACAGTGCACACTTTTGCTGCAGGAGTGCCACTGCCAGTGTGACTGACCAGTGACCTGACCACACTGACCACCAGTATAGTTAGTAGTATACTTATATTGTGATTGCCTGAAAAAGTTAAACACTCGTCGTGTGACTTCACTTGTGTGTTTTTTTTTTTTTTATTCTATAAAAATAAAACTCATTCTGCTGACAGACAGTGTCCAGCAGGTCCGTCATTATATAATATATAATATATACCTGTCCGGCTGCAGTAGTGATATATATATATTTTTTATATCATTTATCATCCAGTCGCAGCAGACACAGTACGGTAGTTCACGGCTGTGGCTACCTCTGTGTCTCTGCACTCGGCAGGCAGTCCGTCCATAATTGTAATACCACCTAACCGTGGATTTTTTTCATTCTTCTTTATACATACATAGTTACATAGACATCTTCTCTTTATCAACCAGTCTATATTAGCTGCAGACACAGTACAGTACGGTAGTTCACGGCTGTGGCTACCTCTGTGTCTGCACTCGGCAGGCAGTCCGTCCATAATTGTATACCACCTAACCGTGGTTTTTTTTCATTCTTCTTTATACATACATAGTTACATAGACATCTTCTCTTTATCAACCAGTCTATATTACCTGCAGACACAGTACAGTACGGTAGTTCACGGCTGTGGCTACCTCTGTGTCTGCACTCGGCAGGCAGTCCGTCCATAATTGTATACCACCTAACCGTGGATTTTTTTCAGTCTTCTTTATACATACATAGTTACATAGACATCTTCTCTTTATCAACCAGTCTATATTAGCTGCAGACACAGTACAGTACGGTAGTTCACGGCTGTGGCTACCTCTGTGTCTGCAGTCGGCAGGCAGTCCATAATTGTATACTAGTATCCATCTCCATTGTTTACCTGAGGTGCCTTTTAGTTGTGCCTATTAAAATATGGAGAACAAAAATGTTGAGGTTCCAAAATTAGGGAAAGATCAAGATCCACTTCCACCTCGTGCTGAAGCTGCTGCCACTAGTCATGGCCGAGACGATGAAATGCCAGCAACGTCGTCTGCCAAGGCCGATGCCCAATGTCATAGTACAGAGCATGTCAAATCCAAAACACCAAATATCAGAAAAAAAAGGACTCCAAAACCTAAAATAAAATTGTCGGAGGAGAAGCGTAAACTTGCCAATATGCCATTTACCACACGGAGTGGCAAGGAACGGCTGAGGCCCTGGCCTATGTTCATGGCTAGTGGTTCAGCTTCACATGAGGATGGAAGCACTCAGCCTCTCGCTAGAAAAATGAAAAGACTCAAGCTGGCAAAAGCAGCACAGCAAAGAACTGTGCATTCTTCGAAATCCCAAATCCACAAGGAGAGTCCAATTGTGTCGGTTGCGATGCCTGACCTTCCCAACACTGGACGTGAAGAGCATGCGCCTTCCACCATTTGCACGCCCCCTGCAAGTGCTGGAAGGAGCACCCGCAGTCCAGTTCCTGATAGTCAGATTGAAGATGTCAGTGTTGAAGTACACCAGGATGAGGAGGATATGGGTGTTGCTGGCGCTGGGGAGGAAATTGACCAGGAGGATTCTGATGGTGAGGTGGTTTGTTTAAGTCAGGCACCCGGGGAGACACCTGTTGTCCGTGGGAGGAATATGGCCGTTGACATGCCAGGTGAAAATACCAAAAAAATCAGCTCTTCGGTGTGGAGGTATTTCACCAGAAATGCGGACAACAGGTGTCAAGCCGTGTGTTCCCTTTGTCAAGCTGTAATAAGTAGGGGTAAGGACGTTAACCACCTCGGAACATCCTCCCTTATACGTCACCTGCAGCGCATTCATAATAAGTCAGTGACAAGTTCAAAAACTTTGGGTGACAGCGGAAGCAGTCCACTGACCAGTAAATCCCTTCCTCTTGTAACCAAGCTCACGCAAACCACCCCACCAACTCCCTCAGTGTCAATTTCCTCCTTCCCCAGGAATGCCAATAGTCCTGCAGGCCATGTCACTGGCAATTCTGACGAGTCCTCTCCTGCCTGGGATTCCTCCGATGCATCCTTGCGTGTAACGCCTACTGCTGCTGGCGCTGCTGTTGTTGCCGCTGGGAGTCGATGGTCATCCCAGAGGGGAAGTCGTAAGCCCACTTGTACTACTTCCAGTAAGCAATTGACTGTTCAACAGTCCTTTGCGAGGAAGATGAAATATCACAGCAGTCATCCTACTGCAAAGCGGATAACTGAGGCCTTGGCATCCTGGGTGGTGAGAAACGTGGTTCCGGTATCCATCATTACTGCAGAGCCAACTAGAGACTTGATTGAGGTACTGTGTCCCCGGTACCAAATACTATCTAGGTTCCATTTCTCTAGGCAGGCGATACCGAAAATGTACACAGACCTCAGAAAAAGAGTCACCAGTGTCCTAAAAAATGCAGCTGTACCCAATGTCCACTTAACCACGGACATGTGGACAAGTGGAGCAGGGCAGGGTCAGGACTATATGACTGTGACAGCCCACTGGGTAGATGTATGGACTCCCGCCGCAAGAACAGCAGCGGCGGCACCAGTAGCAGCATCTCGCAAACGCCAACTCTTTCCTAGGCAGGCTACGCTTTGTATCACCGGTTTCCAGAATACGCACACAGCTGAAAACCTCTTACGGCAACTGAGGAAGATCATCGCGGAATGGCTTACCCCAATTGGACTCTCCTGTGGATTTGTGGCATCGGACAACGCCAGCAATATTGTGTGTGCATTAAATATGGGCAAATTCCAGCACGTCCCATGTTTTGCACATACCTTGAATTTGGTGGTGCAGAATTTTTTAAAAAACGACAGGGGCGTGCAAGAGATGCTGTCGGTGGCCAGAAAAATTGCGGGACACTTTCGGCGTACAGGCACCACGTACAGAAGACTGGAGCACCACCAAAAACTACTGAACCTGCCCTGCCATCATCTGAAGCAAGAAGTGGTAACGAGGTGGAATTCAACCCTCTATATGCTTCAGAGGTTGGAGGAGCAGCAAAAGGCCATTCAAGCCTATACAATTGAGCACGATATAGGAGGTGGAATGCACCTGTCTCAAGTGCAGTGGAGAATGATTTCAACGTTGTGCAAGGTTCTGATGCCCTTTGAACTTGCCACACGTGAAGTCAGTTCAGACACTGCCAGCCTGAGTCAGGTCATTCCCCTCATCAGGCTTTTGCAGAAGAAGCTGGAGGCATTGAAGAAGGAGCTAAAAGGGAGCGATTCCGCTAGGCATGTGGGACTTGTGGATGCAGTCCTTAATTCGCTTAACAAGGATTCACGGGTGGTCAATCTGTTGAAATCAGAGCACTACATTTTGGCCACCGTGCTCGATCCTAGATTTAAAGCCTACCTTGGATCTCTCTTTCCGGCAGACACAAGTCTGCTGGGGTTGAAAGACCAGCTGGTGACAAAATTGTCAAGTCAAGCGGAACACGACCTGTCAACATCTCCTCCTTCACATTCTCCCGCAACTGGGGGTGCGAGGAAAAGGCTCAGAATTCCGAGCCCACCCGCTGGCGGTGATGCAGGGCAGTCTGGAGCGACTGCTGATGCTGACATCTGGTCCGGACTGAAGGACCTGACAACGATTACGGACATGTCGTCTACTGTCACTGCATATGATTCTCTCAACATTGATAGAATGGTGGAGGATTATATGAGTGACCGCATCCAAGTAGGCACGTCACACAGTCCGTACTTATACTGGCAGGAAAAAGAGGCAATTTGGAGGCCCTTGCACAAACTGGCTTTATTCTACCTAAGTTGCCCTCCCACAAGTGTGTACTCCGAAAGAGTGTTTAGTGCCGCCGCTCACCTTGTCAGCAATCGGCGTACGAGGTTACATCCAGAAAATGTGGAGAAGATGATGTTCATTAAAATGAATTATAATCAATTCCTCCGCGGAGACATTGACCAGCAGCAATTGCCTCCACAAAGTACACAGGGAGCTGAGATGGTGGATTCCAGTGGGGACGAATTGATAATCTGTGAGGAGGGGGATGTACACGGTGATATATCGGAGGGTGAAGATGAGGTGGACATCTTGCCTCTGTAGAGCCAGTTTGTGCAAGGAGAGATTAATTGCTTCTTTTTTGGGGGGGGGTCCAAACCAACCCGTCATATCAGTCACAGTCGTGTGGCAGACCCTGTCACTGAAATGATGGGTTGGTTAAAGTGTGCATGTCCTGTTTTGTTTATACAACATAAGGGTGGGTGGGAGGGCCCAAGGACAATTCCATCTTGCACCTCTTTTTTCTTTTCTTTTTCTTTGCATCATGTGCTGATTGGGGAGGGTTTTTTGGAAGGGACATCCTGCGTGACACTGCAGTGCCACTCCTAGATGGGCCCGGTGTTTGTGTCGGCCACTAGGGTCGCTAATCTTACTCACACAGTCAGCTACCTCATTGCGCCTCTTTTTTTCTTTGCGTCATGTGCTGTTTGGGGAGGGTTTTTTGGAAGGGACATCCTGCGTGACACTGCAGTGCCACTCCTAGATGGGCCCGGTGTTTGTGTCGGCCACTAGGGTCGCTAATCTTACTCACACAGCTACCTCATTGCGCCTCTTTTTTTCTTTGCGTCATGTGCTGTTTGGGGAGGGTTTTTTGGAAGGGCCATCCTGCGTGACACTGCAGTGCCACTCCTAGATGGGCCCGGTGTTTGTGTCGGCCACTAGGGTCGCTAATCTTACTCACACAGCTACCTCATTGCGCCTCTTTTTTTCTTTGCGTCATGTGCTGTTTGGGGAGGGTTTTTTGGAAGGGACATCCTGCGTGACACTGCAGTGCCACTCCTAGATGGGCCCGGTGTTTGTGTCGGCCACTAGGGTCGCTTATCTTACTCACACAGCGACCTCGGTGCAAATTTTAGGACTAAAAATAATATTGTGAGGTGTGAGGTATTCAGAATAGACTGAAAATGAGTGTAAATTATGGTTTTTGAGGTTAATAATACTTTGGGATCAAAATGACCCCCAAATTCTATGATTTAAGCTGTTTTTTAGTGTTTTTTGAAAAAAACACCCGAATCCAAAACACACCCGAATCCGACAAAAAAATTTCGGTGAGGTTTTGCCAAAACGCGTTCGAACCCAAAACACGGCCGCGGAACCGAACCCAAAACCAAAACACAAAACCCGAAAAATTTCAGGCGCTCATCTCTAATTAGAAGTCAACTATCCTCCCTCTCTCCTTCTTTCAGTTTCTGCCTCACTTTCTCTCTACTTGTCATACATCCATCCCCTTCCATGTCTTTCAGAACAGATAATACAAACAAGACAAAACATATAAAAAAAACTTTAATGTAGCATCAATTAAATTTGTGCAATTGGTTGGAATCCCAATAGCGCAAAATCTTCATTTTCAGACATGCAAGAATGAACATTACGTTTCAATAAAGCTGTGTAAATAAAATTCAATGTTGAATATAATAGGACTTAATATTGAGGTAAAGGTAATTAAATGATAATATGAATGGCTGTGCAAAACCCCAAATTAATTACAAATTTATCACAAAGTACAATACTGCTCTAGCACTCTAGACTATTCATGGATTAAATCCAGGTTGTCTGTTCTCCCCCATTACAACTGCAACTCTGATTGTGATAAAATTGGATGATGCAATTTCCGTTATACTCAGCATTGGAAATTGTAAATTTTTTCCCATTCACATTTCACAAATAAATATCCAATATTCTGAGTAGAGCTTAGGTTTAACTGTAAGAACAGTGAGCACAGACAAAATGAAGCATGAATACTGACCATCTGCATTCTCAGAATATTTCACATGGTTACTGTACATTTCAAATGGTAACATTGTGAACCTGTCGGCAGTTTGAGGATATTGACCTGTATCCTGTCGACAAGGGTGGATTGGGATGGAAAACCCGCCTGGGAAATTTATGGAAGCAGCCCTAATGGGAGTGGGGCCTGTTGAGGGGGAGGGATTACTCCTCATAGGGTCTGATTCTGAGTTGGACGCAGTTGTGCCCTTCCTTGCGTATTCTGCTGCAGTTTCATCTGTGACTTTATGCTAATAGTGCTACAATGCAGTTCCCTAGTGTACATCCGTGCATCCAAATATGCAAGGACTGAGGTGCCAACTTTTTGTATCTACAGATACTGCAATCATGTTTTGTGCATTTTTAGATGCCACATCGGTTGCACCATTGAACTTTCACTAGCCCTATGCTAGGTGCAGATCATTTGTCTGAGTATGGCCTCCAATGTGAGCGATTCAACGTCTCTATATGCAACCACCTTCAGCAATGTGTCCACACTACATTACATCTGCGTCTGATTAGCCAATCCCCTGCAAGCACACAGGTGCGTGTGTCTACCTCTGTACTGCAACACTATACAAACACCATCATGGTGCAACTCAGATGCAAGTGCAGATGAAAAAAAAAGGCCCCACAGAAAATAGGGGGGGGGGGATGTATAATATAACTTTTCTATTACAATTTGTTTAAAATTTAAAATTTCCACTGCGGTATGAATGTTCCAGGGACCACAATGTTTTATAATTCTTGGCTATAGCATCTATAAATTAATTTATTAACATTTATGTAGCCCTAACTAAAAATTTATAGAAGTGACCTCACATGGGAAGTACCACAGGTATACCGTGTAACCATGGTGGCAGCACCACCCCTTATATGTCAACAAACACAACAGGCCCGACATTCCCTTTTGAGCCCTATAGGCAATCCGCCCCTGCCTGTCGACAATTTGAATCATGTCGATGTTCTGATGTTGTGTTGTAGTGTTGAAATCATGAGCATTGACACGGTTACAGACAACCATTCGACCAGATACCTTTATCAATAAGCACATCTGAAAAATTAATGTATTGCTCATACCAGTTAAAACTTGTCGACATTTCATAGTGTCAGCATATCATCTGACTAGACATTATAAATGTCGATATGATCACTGATGACATGCTTAGCACCAACATGCAGAATTTCGACTGTGGACATGATTACTCTTGACAGGCCATACCACTATAATCAAGATACACGTTTTTTACAATTTAAAAAAAATGAACACTAATGTCAAGACATTTTTTATTAACTTACTAATAGCCTATCAAATAAAATAAATATAATACCTAAAAATGCCTGTTCTTGACTTACGGGGTCATTCAGACCGGAATGCAACCAAGCGTCTGTACAGAGCAGCTGCATTCAGGTGTTCTGCGCACACGCACCGGACTCAGTGTGTGTGCGTGACCCTACACCTTGCGTACACAGCCACAAGGTGATTGACAGTGGCTGCTAATGGAAGGGGCAGCGATGCAGTGTTTCACAGGTGGGGCGGGCTGAACGGGCCAGTCCCGGAGCATTTTCTGGGCGGTTGCGTGATGTTACATGCAGCAGCTCAGATTTAAAAAATGGCCGTGGACCGCCTGAGAGCACAGCCAGGCTGCACTGCCAGGGGTTAACTTTAATTTGATGCATCCGCAATGTAATGCGGACGCATCATGAGGCGGTGCTACACATGCTGGGCAGTCTTGTTCTGTGCCAGGCAGCCCCCAGCATATGAGGAAATGGACGCAGATCTGGCTGGCTATGCAGCGATCTACATCCATCTCTGAATAAGGTCCTGAATCAGCAGGCGATGGATCTTTATAGTCCAGTAGTATAAAACCAAAGCTACTGAAATTCATTAGGAAGTCCAAAATATATATTATGGTACTATATAAAATAGTAGTAGTAGTACTAATAATCATGATAATCATATAATTAATAATAATAATAATAATAATAATAATAATAATATTGCAGAAATACTCTATACAGGCTTCAGATTAGTGAATGCAGCATTAGCACAGGCAATATTATGGTCCATTCAGCTTCCAGCAGTGACCAGTCCACGCCTGTTAACTCATGTTTTCCAGATCTCCTAGTTGATTCATTACTATAACAGTTTAAAACTTGCTTTTATTGAATGAATACCAACAAATACAGTTCAAGAAAAAAAATGTGGTTGTGACAGCCAATAACATACTTAACAGTTACAGTGACAATTACCAATGTGTATAAAATAGTATAATTAGTACAGTGCATCCAGAAAGTATTCACAGCGCTTCACTTTTTCCACATTTTGTTATGTTACAGCCTTATTCCAAAATGGAATAAATTCATTTTTTCCCTCAAAATTCTACACACAATACCCCATAATGACAATATGAAAAAAGTGTTTTTTAAAATGTTTGCAAAATAATTAAAAATAAAAAACTAAGAATTCACAGGTACATAAGTATTCACAGCCTTTGTTCAATACTTTGTTGATGCACCTTTGGCAGCAATTACAGCCTCAAGTCTTTTTACATATGATGCCACAAGCTTGGCACACCTATCTTTGGGCAGTTTTGCCCATTCCTCTTTGCAGCACCTCTCATGCTCCATCAGGTTGGATGGGAAGCATCAGTGCACAGCCATTTTCAGATCTCTCCAGAGATATTCAATTGGATTCAAGTCTGGGCTCAAGGACATTCACAGAGTTGTCCTGAAGCCACTCATTTGCTATCTTGGCTGTGTGCTTAGGGTCGTTGTCCTGCTGAAAGATGAACCGTCCCCCAGTCTGAGGTGAAGAACGCTTTGGAGCAGGATTTCATCCAGGATGTCTCTGTACATTGCTACATTCATCTTTCCCTCTATCCTGACTAGTCTCACAGTTCCTACCACTGAAAAGCATCCCCACAGAATGATGCTGCCACCACCATGCTTCACTGTAAGGATGGTATCGGCATGGTGATGAGCGGTGCCTGGTTTCCTCTAAACATGACGCCTGGCATTCACACCAAAGAGTTCAATCTTTGTCTCATCAGACCAGAGAATTTTGTTTCTCATGGTCTGAGAGTACAGTACTTCAGGTGCATTTTGGCAAACTGCAGGAGGGCTGCCATATGTGCTTTTTACTAAGGAGTGGCTTCCGTCTGGCCACTCTACCATACAGGCCTGATAGTGGGATTGCTGCAGAGATAGTTGTTCTTCTGGAATGTTCTCATCTCTCCACAGAGGAATGCAGTAGCTCTGATAGAGTGACCAACAGGTTCTTGGTCACCTCCCTGACTAGGGCCCTTTTCCCCCGATCGCTCAGTTTAGACAGCCAGCCAGCTCTAGGAAGAGTCCAGGTAGTTCTGAACTTCTTCCATTTATGGATGATGGAGGCCACTGTGCTCATTGGGACCTTCAAAGCAGCAGATATTTTTATGTACCCCTTCCCAGATTTGTGCCTTGAGACAATCCTGTCTCGGAGGTCTACTGACAATTCCTTTGACTTCATGCTTGGTTTGTGCTCAGACATACACTGTCAAGTGTGGGTACTTATATAGACAGGTGTGTGCCTTTCCAAATCATGTCCAAGCAACGGATCCGAGCCTGGCTCGGGTTTTCCAGCCTGATTCGGAAACCAGAACGAGGCAAAACGTCATCATCCCGCTGTTGGATTCTCATGGGGTTTGGATTCTATATAAGGAGTCGCGCGTCCCCGCCATTTTCACTCTGGCATTGGAGAGCATAGAGAGAGGACAAGTCTCTGTCCTCAGTGGTAGCGTTTTGTACTGCATCAGTCCAGTCACAGTAGTTGTGTCCTCTGCTGCCATATGTCCAGTGCTGCTATATAAGTCCAGTAAAGTGGTGCTGTGTTGTGCTGCATCAGTCCAGTGGTGGTGTATTGTAATGCATCAGTCCAGTCACAGTGGTGGTGTCCTCTGCTGCCATATGTCCAGTGCTGCTGTATAAGTCCAGCCCATTGCAGTGGTGCTGTGTTGTCCTGCATCAGTTCAGTGGTGGTGTCCCTGTGCTGCTGTATATGTCCAGTGGTACTGCCATATATGTCCAGTGGTACTGTCGTATATGTCCATTGATACTGCTGCATATGTCCAGTGGTACTGGCGTATAAATCCAGTGATCTTGCCATATAATTCCAGTGGTACTGGCATATAAATCGAGTGATCCTGCCATATAATTCCAGTGGTACTGGCGTATAAATCCAGTCCAGTGATACTGCCGTATATGTCCAGTGGTACTGCTGTATATGTCCAGCGGTACTGCCGTATAATTCCAGTGGTACTGCCGTATAGGTTCAGTGATCCTGCCATATAATTCCAGTGGTACTGCCGTATAAATTCAGTCCAGTGATACTGCCGTATATGTCCAGTGGTACTGCCGTATAATTCCAGTGGTACTGCCGTATAAGTCCAGTGATCCCGCCATATAATTCCAGTGGTACTGGCATATAAATCGAGTGATCCTGCCATATAATTCCAGTGGTACTGGCGTATAAATCCAGTCCAGTGATACTGCCGTATATGTCCAGTGGTACTGCTGTATATGTCCAGCGGTACTGACGTATAATTCCAGTGGTACTGCCGTATAGGTTCAGTGATCCTGCCATATAATTCCAGTGGTACTGCCGTATAAATTCAGTCCAGTGATACTGCCGTATATGTCCAGTGGTACTGCCGTATAATTCCAGTGGTACTGCCGTATAAGTCCAGTGATCCCGCCATATAATTCCAGTGGTACTGGCGTATAAATTCAGTCCAGTGATACTGCCGTATATGCCCAGTGGTACAGCCATATAATTCCAGTGATCCAGTTAATTCAGAGGATTAAGGTAAGGGTAGGGGGCAGGGAAGGTTTAGTGTAATTTCTGGGGGGCTGACAGGATTTTGATGGTTGGGGTGCTGCTGTCGGCATTATGACTGCAGGCATCCCATCCATCGGTATAGCATACCGATTCCCTTTAAAGATATGCTGAAAATGCATCTAGGAGATCTCAGCATCTAGACTGTAAAGTGTGTTTTTGTGTGACATAGTGTGAGACGTGTCTACAACTGCACCAACAGCCAACCAAATTCCTAGTACTGAATGGAGCCCATTTGGAAAGCCACAGTGGAGTGGAGTTAAAAGGGATGGCATCATATATAGGAGGTGGGAAGATACATTTAATGCTAGAAGTTTAAGATCTTCATTTAAAGTAGTATTAGCTATTATAAGAATCAACCATTTAACGATTTTATTAGGTTTAAAGTCTCGGTTTTATTAAAATTAGAATACAAAAATGCAGTATATATATTTTTTTTAAATAGATGAGTAAGGGTAAGGATTAAATCACTGATCAGAAATGTATAATATTTCCCACTGATGCCAACAGGACTTTGTGGTTTATTAATTTTTAGTGATTTTGTGCATAATGTTGTTGGAGGTGCAATTGCTGCTGCTCACATGGAAGCAGCAGCGATGAAAACATATGGTAAAGAAGCAACACGGACGGCTTAAGAAAGGTTGAGACCCGTGTGCAGACTCCTCTCTGTAGGCTCCCTCATCCCTGCATCATCATAGACTTGGTGCATACGCAGGTCTTCGGAAACATGGTTCACGCCAGGTTCCCAGAGACTAATCTCAAGTGTGCATGAGTGGATCTCTGAGAACATGGTGCCAATTATGTTCCTTGCAAGAAATCTTTAAAGTGCATATGCGAATCACTAGGAAAATGGCCACAGCTCTATTTTCCAAGTGCTTTCTCCAGCATCAGCAGCACTGACCTGGGACTCCGGAGAGGTTAATAATTAAATATGGATTCAGGGTGTGTGGTGTTGGTCCCCAAACACTGTGCCCATTATAGAAATGTCTATGTGCAACAGGAACAAGTATATGAGTAGACACCCTCTATTTACATTGGTGATCCGTGCTACATCCTAGGATCAGATCACCTTCAACATCATCGACTGCCTGCGTAACCCAAGGGGTCCTACAAAGAGTCCAAGAAAACTCTAATTTCCGACAGAGATCCTGGCTTCGGCATTCACCCAAAATGGAGGCAACATGTCTACATTTTGGGAAACGGCAGCCTTCCCCACCTGCAAATGGCAGCAGACTGTCAATCACAGATAGCGTACAGCAGTACGTCCAATAACGCAGGACCCATACTGCACATGCCGCACCTCCAACCGCATCTAAATCAGGCCCATTATTGCATATCTTACTTCCTCCTCAGAGCTTGACTGTGTTTTTCCAATCATAGGATCGCTGCTTAAAAAAAGATGTAATTTACTAATGACTCATCATCTGGAGTTGGTGAATGTAATGAAGTGTAATAAGCATTAAAGCAGGCTGCAATATCAGATTGGGAAATAAAAAAAATTATCAGAATGTTTGATTTTAGGAATATCGTGTTTTCTTGATTGATATTTTGCCCTCAAAAGCCAATAACCCCCCTCTTCCATGTGAAAAATGTTCTAAAAGGTTTCTAAAAGCTGTTTATTTTTAACGCAAATGTCTTACGTATGGTCAGTACTTATTCACATAAAGTACGACTGATAGGAGCCACTGAGTCTAGTATTTAAGGAATGAAACTTTTCTTTTGCAATCTCAATTCTTTTTTGACAGATAAGCGATAACATGATCTTTTTTTTTAGAACCATGTGTTATCTACATAGTCCATCTGATTATGGTTTAGGAAACCCTTTAAGTACTCACTTTGGGAGAGTAAGGGAGGGAAGCACCAATGGTATTATGTATTTTGAGAAAAAATTGGACCATGGTGCTATATGAATATGTCATCAGTGTGGGCACTCTTAATCCTTAAAAACAACGACTCATCAGTTAAAAGATACTGTATAACCAATTTTTGTGAAAATATTCTAAACGTGTGAGTGAAAGGATAATTATCTTCTGATATGATTGAGCAACCTTAAACTTTCAAGCATATTGTGAAGGTTCAAAACAAAAATGATTCCATTCTTCAAACAAGTGAGTGAAGTCATCAACGAGGGTGATCTTTCCAAATAAGGGCTGGCAGTGATTAAAACCACTCCGTTTAACAAATTCAGGGCATTTACAAATGGACACATACAAATTGGGTGTATTTAAAATAAGAATGGGTATATGTTTCGCTCTGAATATTTATACTAAAGAAAATGTAACGTCCCTCAGTTTTACTTATCCTATTGGTTATCTCAAATTGCAGGTGTTTTCCCAACGCCTCTCTTTTTTTTTTTTTTTTTCTTTTAAGGTGCTGCAATATATAATATAAAACAAATTGGCACATATCCAAGGTAAACAAATCTAATGGGTCTCTTGTAGCAACCTGCATCAGGGACAAAATATTTGGGATGAGAGATACTTTTCTTATGTTTAATAGTTGAGTTTAACCCAGCCACTTTCCAAGCAAGATCTTACTGTAGATGATAAGAATTCAATCAAAAGTGGGTAGTCTGCGGCACTGAACTGGGCATCACCACATCACCATGCCTAGGATATAGCAAAAAAAAAAAAGTACACATAGTGGGAGTACCTGTCCTGTCCCAGGAAGTTGAGCATGTCAATCCCATGTTGACCAAAAGATTTCCAAAACCTCTCCACTGTACCAGGATCGTCATAAGGTCCCCATCTCCTATAACCAAAGGTCAACCAAGGAAGGGAAAATAAGCAAAGAACAGAGGAACAACATAATATAGAATGCATGCAATATATATCTCTTTGGTACTTTCAAAGTAACAATTTATACAACACATTTGTTCTTCTTCCTAATATACCAAATCCAATCTTATAAAACATGTTACTTCTATTAAGATTCAATCGTGTTAACTACATCTTTCTTAAACACACTATATAAAGGATGCTTTCAGCAAGGAAAACCTATCCATGAGGAAGTCTTTTCAAGTGGAATTTGCGTTAACAGACCCTATTTTTCCTATACATTTGCACATCGGATTGTCTAAATTCATTCTGCACACTCGGCTTATTTCTCGGCTTATCATCTTAAGCCTCCATAGAGTTTTCCACCAGCAAGAGGCAACATTACGAGATTACAGTACAACTGAACTTGTTTGCTTTTTGCTTTAGAATACTCAGGACAACAGGATATGTAAGTGACATCACAACGACAATACTGCATTTGGCACCATTTTTTTTCTTTTAGAGCATTTATAGAAGGTTTCATTAGAGGACTTTTGTGTTTATATTTATATGTATTCATTTAATGTTTTTATGTATTTCATTTTATTTACTGTGAATTTCCTAGCTTTGATCAAAAACAAAACGTTTCCTTCTATTTTTAAAGTTTTGCATACATTATTGTTACATATATCTATATATTATTTATCCTAACCTGAGCCAGCATCGTAAATTGAATATTGTTGTATTGAGTGTATATAGGCTGTAAAAGTATCAAACTGATTGATTATAGATTGTAGCCCAATAGTCCAAACCTAAATCCCACCCCAATTCTCTGAATATACTAGGATACAAATCTAAATTAAAAAAGAGCAATACAGGACCACCATTATTTATGATCACCTTTTTACTGCAAGTTTAATGCAGCAGTACAATGGTACAATGTTGAAAATGTATGTTACTAATGTAGATTCGTGTTAAAAATAATAAATGTTTTATGCACCTTTATATTGTACAATGTCAAATATTATACTGCTTTACTGTCTTTTGCCGAAAGTTGCATTTACAAATTTATGCTAATGCTAGCATCAGCCCTTCTCCTGGTGTATAAGCATGTAGCTGAATGTGCAAGGACTCATATGCCCACTTTGTGGTATCTCATTGTGAATGTCTAGAAAAAATAGCACACCCTTGAAATCATGAGTTCTACAGATATATTGCGCTGCTGTACTGTATATATGTTTCCACTGCAATAGTTCATGCTGCACAATACTACCACTCAAAAATCCTCACCTCTCCCTTGTACAAACATTGGGGTAAATATACTAAGTTGGGAGTTCTATTTATGATGGGATGTTGCCAATAGCAACCAATCAGATTCTAGGTATTATATTCTAAAAGGTGCTAGATAAATGAGAAGTAGAATCTGATTGGTTGCTATGGGCAACATTCCATCTTAAATAGAACTCCCATCTTAGTAAATTTACCCCCTTATCAGTTTCCCCACACTGACAGTTCAGTTCCTGGACACATACTGTTCCTCAGGCAGCTTCTGTTCAGGACATTCAGTAACAGATCTATCAGTGCACAGTCTGGTTCTGTTAGGTAAAGCTGGCAATTCATTGGTGTAGGTCAAAACCAAAGGGAAGGCTTTTTATCAAATGACCAAGCTTGATAAAATGACCAAGCTTTATGTTTATGGTCAATGTTAATTGTGAGGGTATATTTAAATTATTCTTTCTATCAGTGTTCTTAGTGCTAGGAGTATGCATCTGCATTTATCTGCTTTCAGCAAAGTATTAGAAGCCTCAGCATGATAGCACCTCTTAATATCTTTAGTAATAGGTTGTGCAGACAAAGCCCCACTTTTTCCTCTATATTTGTGTATATCTTGTACACTGGAAGGCAAGGAATCCTTACTCTGGTATTGGCGCCCCTCCCATTTACCTTCAGGTGTTTTAATTAGCAAGGTTCCTGAATTTCAGATCACACATTGATAAGGGCACCATTTAAAGGTAAGACCTGGATAAATTTATATAATGTGATAGTATTAGGAATGTTAGAGACCCATGTGAAAAAGTCACCTAGTCGCTGTACATGGGCTTGCATATTTGTGTAAATGTGTCCTAAGAACTTCAATTGTACTCCATGTTAATTGTGAGGGTTTATTTAAATTATTCTTACTATCAGTGTTCTTTGTCCTAGGAGTGTGCATCCGCATTTCTCTTGCTCCAGCATAGTATTAGAAGCCTCAGCATGATAGCACCTCTTAATATCTTTAGTAATAAGTTGTGCAGTCCAGGCCCCCCTTTTTCCAACTTTTTACTAAATTCTGACCCCAACCACTTGCCACAGTCATATTCACCTGATTCGCATCAATATATAAATCCAGTTTACCTCATAAATATCACATCTCCCATCACCCTCTAAATCACTTACAGTAAATGTGCCTTATGGAATGCTTTGTTTGTAACAAATTAACATCAATTAATGACCTATTCATATCTAACAACTTTAACCTGCTGGCTATAACTGAAACATGACTCATACAATCAGACACAACGGCCCCTGTAGCACTGTCACAGGATTGTCTCCAATTCAAACACACCTCCTATCCTAGTAACAGTAAAGGTGGTGGGGTTGGATTATATACTATCCCAATCATTCACATAAACAGTTCTAACATAGGCTGATATAAGACCACCTACCACTGCTTTCATATTTCCCTGGATACACCCAAACAAACATATATTTTCAAACTGTCATCTCTGCTCAAGCCTCTAACCCTAAGTGACTTTTTAATACATTTAAATCACTTCTCAATTTCTCACCCAACCCACTAGCCACTGTCAATGCACAAGGTCTTGCTTCCTACTTCAAGAATAAGATTGATAAGATCCGAAATGAAATGGTATGCTCTTCCTCAGTGAGTAACCTGCTCAATTTCCTACCTGAGCCCTCTAGCACTGTCTCTTCATTTGATACCACAAATGAAGATGAAGTATCAACACTGTTCTCATCCTCCTACTCAACTACCTCTCCTCTTGATCCAATACCTTCAGAAATAAGTAAAGCTCTGTCTCCTGTGCTTATCACAACCTTAGCTAAAATCTGTAATCTCTCTCTCTCTCTCTCTCTCTCTCTCTCTCTCTCTCAATCTCTCTCTCTCTCTCTCTTGTGGTTTCTTTCCTTCACCATTCAAGCATGCAGTGATTTCTCCCAGTCTGAAAAAACAAAATTCTGTCCCAATCTCTCTCTAAAACTCCTGTCCCATCTCTCAGCTCCTATTCCCTACCAAGATACTTCGGAGACTTGCCAACACTAGCCTCACACACTTTCTAAACTAACAAATCTTATTGTACACACTTCAATCAGGCTTTTGTTTCCCACATACCACAGAGACAGCACTAACTGAAGTAGTAAATGATCTGGTCACTGCTAAGCCCAAAGGCCACTACTCACTTCTTATTCTTCTAGATCTCTATGCTACTTTTGACACTGTTAACCACTTTATTCACAAATAAACACTATAATCTCTAGGTCTACAGGACACATCCCTTTCTTGGGTGTCATCCTACCCATCTAATCACTCTTTCAGTTATTACTTCTCTGAATCCACTTCCTCTTCATTACCTCTATCAGTTGGAGTACTGCAAGGCTCAGTCTTAGGCCCTCTGCTTTTCTCGAACTATACCCCATCTCTTGTCAAATTAATCAGCTCTTTTAGATTTCAGTATCATATGTACATGGATGATACTCAAATCTACCTACCCTCCCCAGGTCTGTCACCATCTGTATGGTTTTGTGACACTGAATGCCTTTCTGCCATTTCCTCTTGCATGTCATCTCATCTCAAACTTAATATTTCCAATTACTTAATATATGACTTAATATTTCCAATATTTTTAATATTCCAGAATGAATATTACCACTGACCAATAGTAGTTACCAAACTGATATCTCTATAACTGTGGAGAACTTGACAATCAATCCTACCCCACAAGCTCACTGCCTAGTAGTCATCCTCGAATCTAAACTGTCCTTTGTTACCCTTGTTCAATCTCTATCAAGATCATGTTACATGCATCTAAATAAATTATGCAATATATGACCACACCTTACACAAGACACTGCAAAAACTCTAATCCATGCTCTCATTATCTCCTGCATTGATTAATGCAATAGCCTTCTTACTAGTCTTACTAAGAAGAGACTCTCACCACTACAATCCATTCTGAATGCAACTGTGAGGCTAATCTTCTTTGCTAGACGGTCATCAATTGTGGATCCACTCTGCCACTCTGTCAGTCCATCCATTGGTTGCCTGTATTCAATACTTTTACACACACACACACACACACACACACACACACACACACACAAGGCCAATAACCAAACTACATCTCTTTGCTTATCTCAAAATATCTCCCAACCGGCCTCTTCACTCTTCACAAGATCTAAGTGAGTCTTTCATCCACACTCATTCATTTCCATTCACAATTGCAGGACTTTTTTCAGACTGCACCCACTCTGTGGAATGCCCTTCAACATATAATAAGGCTCTCCTCTAGTATCCAAACCTTCAAATATTCTCTGAAAACACACTTCTCCAGGTATGCTTATCAAATTACGTAGCCGCACACATAACCTTCATAAGCATTCCTCTCCAATTACATCCACACTGTAGAGTGCATACATATCCTCACATATTTTCTCTTGCTTCACTTTCCCATCCTCCTGACTCCAGGCCAACATTGCCCACCAAGAACTTTTGCAATCTGATGCACCATGATGCAATAAATAGCACCTATCATTGTGTATCAATGCCTACTCCCTAGAGATTACAAGGTTGAGAGGACCTTTCTACCTTTATGACTAAGGACAAGGAGCAGGCAGAAATGAACAGGAATAATATTGAACTTTCACCCAATCCGGGACTAGGTTTCAGGACACAGAGCCAAGCAAGCAAGCAAACACCACAGCAGTGAGTTACAGAATGAAACTATCACTGGTACTGTAGAGCAGGGCTGAGTGCCTTTTAACAGAAACAAGGTTCATGGTGCTCCTGTAAGGACCAGCCCCTAATGAAAAACCTAATGTAGCTGAAAGGCTTCATGCATGCTTCAGAGGCGTCCCTGCTGCTTATAAACAGCTGGGACCAGGAATCACAGTGGCTGCACAATTCCCGGTCACTTGGCAACTGCTGGACCAATTGGAAGTGCGGCAGATGTCACATATCTTCCTGGCCAGCTAGCACCAGCCAGGATCTGCAGGGGAGATGAGATAACAGCCACGGTGGCTCATAACAGCCTTACGCATTATACCACACAGTAGTGCCCCTTATAACACATTATGCCACACAAAAAATGCTCCTTACACATGCCACAGAGTAATGCCCCTTGTACATTTTGCCACACCGTAGAAGTGCCCTTTATACACATTAAACTACACAGTAATGTCTCTTACACATTATGCTATACAAACAAATGCAAAAACATAATGCTTACATATTATGCCACACCCAGTAATGTCCCTCACACATTATGCCACGCAGTAGTAGTGCCCCTTATGCATATTAAGCTACATATTAATGCACTTTATATATTATGCCACTCAGTGCATAGCACACAGGAGCTCTGACAGCATGAGTGTACCTGTTGTATAGCATTCTGCACTGCCGCACATACAAACTAACTCTTTCAGTCTCGCACCTCCTGACATCAGCAGATAAAGTCCATACAGTATGTGTGGCATATGTCATCGCATACAGAGAACTTTGAACTCTTAAGCAAAGCACTGGAGACACTAGAAGGAACCTCCAGAGTGGTTACACTTCCAAGAGCAGCAAGTTATAGTTAAACATGATCAAACAGACAGAGGTTATGAAAATTACTCTTCTTGTAATCTCCTTATTTAACATTTTACAGAAATAATAGCACCCCAGCAAAATAAGGTATGAAGGAAAAGGAGAGAACAGATCTGTACAATACAAAAACCTCTGGTTTGCCTAAGAAGGTCTAAGGACTTGGGGGGTCATTCCGACCTGTTCACACACTACCGTTTTTCGCAATGCAGTGATCAGGTAAGAACTGCGCATGCGTATGCACCGCAATGAGCAGGCATGTCATATGGGTACAAAATGGATCATTGCTGAATGATGGATTTAACGAAGAATCCATTCGCACAGCCGATCGCAAGGAGGTTGACAGGAAGAAAGCATTTATGGGTTTTCTGGGAGTGTATGGAAAAACGCAGGTGTGTCCAAGCGTTTGCAGGGCGAGTGTCTGACGTCAATTCCGGGACCAGACAGACTGAAGTGATCGCAAGGGCTGAGTAAGTTCAGACCTACTCAGAAACTGCAGAAAATGTTTTTGCAGAGCTGGGATGCACAGGCGTTCGCACACTTGCAAAGCAAAAATACACTACCTTATAGGTGGCGACTATCTGATTGCAGCGCTGCAAAAAGTAGCTAGTGAGCGATCAACTCGGAATGACCCCCTTGATTTGAATAAATAGAAGCATTAGCACTGTGGGTGTGTATGGCTGTGGTGGTGGTAGTGTTAGAAATGATACAAATGTAGCTATACAAATATAAAATAGAATGTAGACAAAATTAGCATAAAATGAAATAAAAATAAGAAAACTAATAAAATTTTACTAAAAATAAAAATACACTTAAAATGGAGTTAAAATATATGGATAAAATGGTCAAACAAATTTGGTATGAGGTATGAGGATGTCCACAGAAATAGTAGACTGAATATAAGAAAAAGGATAAAGGGGGTAATTCCAAGTTGATCGCAGCAGGAATTCTGTTAGCAATTGGGCAAAACCATGTGCACTGCAGGGGAGGCAGATATAACATGTGCAGAGAGAGTTAGATTTGGGTGTGGTGTGTTCAATCTGCAATCGAATTTGCAGTGTAAAAATAAAGCAGCCAGTATTTACCCTGCCCAGAAATAAAATAACCCACCCAAATCTAACTCTTTCTGCACATGTTATATCTGCCTCCCCTGCAGTGCACATGGTTTTGCCCAATTGCTATCAAAAATCCTGCTGCGATCAACTTGGAATTACCCCCAAAATCTGGAGGCAGAGACGGAGATAGTAGATGCAAGAATTATACAGTGTGATTGTGGTGTGAAGTCATGTGGCAGTGGTAGAGGCAGGGGATAAAGGATAAGGAAAAAGGTGATAGAATTAGTGGAACAAACCCAGCATGGAGTAGGAGAGCCAATCAGGTAGAGATGGGCATTGTATGAGTAAAGTGGGATAGCTGAGAAGGCCTAGTATGTGATATGCTGACTAAGGACTGGTGGAGATGGAGGGAGTGGAGTCCTGCACCACTTGAGAGGGGTGCTGCATGGGTGAGAGATGGCAGGGGAGTCCAGTAGTTGCCAAGGGAGAGGTAGCCCCTGGGGGATCAGATGCAGGAGAGGTAAAGAGAGTAGACTGAGCAATGAGGTGCAGCGGGAGGTGGACAGTGTATAAAAGAGTAGGAAAGGAGATGATAGGAGGATGTATGGAAGAGAACATGGAGAGAGGAGTGGGAAACTGAAGATGAAGGAATGCTGCAGGGATAAAAAGGAGAGCGGAGTCACAGACTGGAGCTATGTGGAGCATGAACCTGACAGTGTAGGGAGGAGTAGGAGAGGAGAAGCTGGGTGGAGGAAAAGAAGGGGACACAGAGAAACTTGGGGATCCCAAAGGGAGAGGAAAGGTGCAGAGTATAGGAAGGAGGTAGCAGAGAGAGGCGGTCAGAGGAAGGGTCCCAGTGATGCTGATCAAGGAAGTGTCCGGAGAAGTGCAGATGTGAGAGACAGAGAGGAGAAGGAAAGAAACCAGCATGGCAGTAAATGTTTACAGCCTTCAGGACTTGATGTTGAGCTGGACTGATGATAGCCTGCATAGGTGGGTCTGCATATGCCAAAAACATGTATCATTCATATTTCCATTTTGCAATGTGGGCATAATTTATGTTCTGCTTTGACCATAAAAGACAGCCCATGGCTTTCATTGGCAGGTTTTAAGCATTTGGATTGCCAAAGAGCTTATGTTCTGCTCCCAGTAGCACCAGCTTCCGGTAATAAGCGCAGGGCAGGATTGGTCATAGGGCTCACCAGGAAGATTCCTTATAGGCTGACGTGTCTGTGGGCCTTGTTTTGTATGTTGTCATGTGGCCCCATCCCCTGCATGACAAACAGCCCACTGCACTCAGTACACTGCATTGTCCCCATTCATTTTGTTTTACCATCTCTGCAGTACAGCAACTCTGCCATCCAGTGTTGCTGCCATGGCTACACAGTATGTTATACCTCTTGTGCTGCCCATATTGGGCCACTTCTACAAAATTTTATAGGGCCCTTTTTTCCCAATCTGCCCCTGGTCTCAGACACAACTGCAGCAAAATATACAAGGAAGGCTGCAATTGCGTACAATCAGGCCCTATGAAGAGGGATCCCACCCCTCTCAACAGAACCACACTCCCATCTTCCAAAAATTCCTGGGCTGGGTTTCCATACCAATCCGCCCCTGAAAAAGTGTCAACTCCCACTGGCATCAGCCTATTGTAATAACCATAGTGCAACAAGGAATAACATACAGCATACCCCTGATTGGTGATGAGTACAGTGGGAATAGCGGCCAAAGGCTGTAGTGAGTTGGCTTGCTTAAAACAGATCATTCACTGCCAGATATTTGCTCCACTCATTATGGATTTTGATATGGACTGATTCAGCTTCCCTGATATTGGACCAACATCACTGTGGGACTTTTCATCTAAACAGCATCGATTGGAAATATCAAGTGAATCGCATACCCATTCTTCCATTGCTGAGGATATCAAGCGCACTTGGACATACCATCAATACGGGTAAAACCAGCTGTAACTCACTAGCACTCCTTAGGGAACATTTGCAGTCCGCATACGCGCACGCAGGGGGGTTTCCGAGTACCTAGAAACCCCTCCCTGGCTGCCAATCAAGTGCTGTCCGATATTTCTTTTTATAAACATACCTACATCGGAGATCAACCGCACCGCACGCACTGTGACTCTCTGCGCCTGCTGCCGCAGCTGCCTCCGTGACATATGCACTGAGAGGCTGGCTGCTGACAAACAGAGGGAGCAGTTCCTCTCAGGCTGATCTGCGGCCGGAGAGGTGAGAGGCGCATGGTAATGGCGCGCCGCTCCACTGCCTGTCTCGTCTCTTGGGAGGGGATGGGGGTGTTTGAACATGAATGGTGCCTGCGCTGTCTATAAAGGGGTAGGGGTGGGGGTGCTGATCACGGTGCCTACTCTGTCTATAGAGGGTGGTTGTGCTGGGGGGGGTGATCATGGTGCCTGCGCTGTCTGTCTGTGGAGGGGGGTGCTTTTGGGGGATGATAGTGGCTGTGCTTTTTGTTTATGGATGGGAATGGGGTGTATGTGTGTCTTTCTAGGTTTGTTGTTGTGTGTAAACAATCACACAGAGCCCCAATCACATCCTGGACTCATTGCAGGAAAAATCAGGCAAGAAATGAGGTGTTCACTGAAGTTTCAATGTTATTCAATTCAATATTTTCATCAAATTGTAAAGGACTTATCTATCCGAACTATCCATGGCGCCATCTGATTGCAGGTCCTGGCGGCGCAGAAGAATGTCGTCACACGGGGTCACCAACATTGGCGTCATGGAGAGAGCCAGACCACCTAAAGTTGAATTGAATAACATTGATATGTCGGTGAACCCTTCGTCTCTTGTCTGATTATTCCTGCAATGAGTGCCGCCTGCTATTCAATTGTATAATCTGGAGACGCCACCCTGGAGTTTCCTTATTAAGGAAGGCACCTGCACTTACAGTATATTACATACTGAAAACTATAAATTGTATCGCTGGGGTCAATCTTTTTACCCCCAATACCGGCATTTATCGTGGATCATGCTTTTGCATAGTCCGCGATAAGCAGCTGCCAGAGCTGCAGTAATACATGGGATTGGGGACTTATCCCTGATCCCATGTGTTTTTGTGTGATCGTGGGTCCGTTATCGGCCGATGAAAATGGACCTTAATTGGATACCGTGACAATGACCATTGGCCATTAATCGCTATATCAGTCCCTTTTTTACAAGCCGAAAGCGAATCGGATATAATTGGATACCCCCCTATGTTGCAGGCTTATTCTGGTTCGACTTTTTTTCATTGGTCTGTTACCAATTATTTGGAAACCCCCTTTCAAAATCCTGCGTTTGCCACTGGTCCGGGATCCAAAGAGTGGAGGCGTTTTTGAGCAGTGTATATTCATGCTTCTCAGTCTTTTAGCATTTTATACATTTCTGTGTTGAATATTGTGACCTACTAGGGTCATTTTTATACTATATTGTTTATTAAACATCATCTTTTTTAATTATCCATCCATTCTTTGTTAGTGGAGATACTGTATAGCGCCAGTTTCCTTGTACAGGTTGAGTATCCCATATCCAAATATTCCGAAATACGGAATATTCCGAAATACAGACTTTTTTGAGTGAGAGTGAGATAGTGAAACCTTTGTTTTCTGATGGCTCAATGTACACAAACTTTGTTTAATACACAAAGTTATTAAAAATATTGTATTAAATGACCTTCAGGCTGTGTGTATAAGGTGTATATGAAACATAAATGAATTGTGTGAATGTACACACACTTTGTTTAATGCACAAAGTTATAAAAAATATTGGCTAAAATGACCTTCAGGCTGTGTGTATAAGGTGTATATGAAACGTAAATGCATTCTGTGCTTAGACTTGGGTGCCATCACCATGATATCTCATTATGGTATGCAATTATTCCAAAATACGGAAAAATCCCATATCCAAAATACCCCTGGTCCCGAGCATTTTGGATAAGGGAGACTCAACCTGTATTAGTATTGCTTAAAACAGTGACAGAGTGATGGCCAAACACATTTTTTTAATGTGCCTTGCACAGACAATACCGATGACAGTATAACACTATGAATAATTTTTTAAAACAAAAATATTCTTCTTCAGCTTTTTTGTTTGTTTGCTTGCTTATTTATTTTTTGAACATGCAGTCATTGGACTGATTGTCAGTAACTGGATAATGACACATACAGTACAATACACTTGAGAGCAGGGTTGGCTGGTTTAAACCACCTTGGTAAAGTGGAAACGTAAATTTCACAGGTGAAGAATAATATTAAGTGTTGAAACACAGGTACTGGTAAGTGCACACAACAAAATTGTGTATTTCTCTTCTACCATTTCTCCATAAAAACTATTACATCAACACATACACAGAACATATGATTGGGAAAATACAGTAGACTGAATAAACAAAATTCTATGTCCCCAGATAAATTGATAGTATATGATGGCTTTTCATCCACAGACAAAAAAAATCAAAGAGTGAGAAAAACAGGTTTCTATTGAATGTTGGCAAACTCCCGCTGGTGACAGAGAAAGCTGCCTTTCCATTCTCTGGGACTGGGCAGCAAGTGGTGGCGGAACAGCTTAATCATATGGTTGTAGCTAATTACAATGATGGAGATTAAGGAGTATCATTACTGCGTTAAAGTTGTAATTTAATATTTAATTTTCAATTGCATTTAGGAATGTGTTCTATACCAAAATGCCATAGTTGTTACACAGTGAACTATACAATAAAAACATTAACCCGAGAATGCAATTTGTAAAGGAGTGGAAAATGTCTCCATTTTCCACCCACTGTGCAGAAGTGATGTCAGCTAGACTAATGCTAACAAAGTCAAACACAAAAGTTAAGTAAAGCAAAGTTAAAATAATATTTCTTACTGTGACCTCGGTCAGTTTTCCTGCTGCTAACTCAAAATTCTCTCAAACATGAATTATTGCATTGTGCTAACACTATATTTATCCTTTTTACAATCTGTTGAATTGTTTCAGAAACATTTCTATTTTCACTACTACTGCATACAGTACATGCTATATTATTTTTAAACCATTTTTCTTTGGTTTTCCCACAACAAATTTATCCATAACTTATGTATTATGTTCCAAAGACATTTAAAAAATAATAATACACAAATGCAACGACTACGGAAGGATTCAAAATCATTGCTGTTTTTTAATAAGAGACACTTTTTTTCCCCGACCAGCATAATAGCAAGGTTATGCTCGTCACAACTCCATAATTCCCACTGTACTCATCTATTGAATGAATATAGCAAGAACCTCTCTCTCTCTCTCATAATATATCTCAAGAGAAATGACAGAAATTTCTCCTAGTGCAATAGTATATGAACACCACGAATGTGCAGTATACGATAGGTGGACCCGTACCATATAGAAAATATAAAACTGCTTATCTCCAGTCTTTTACTCATCCCCACGTATTTCTCAATTTTGAAGGGTTATTTTTTATAGAGCAAATCTTTCCAATATGAAAAACAGGATTTGACAAAAGGGCCTCCTAGTGCAATAATAAATGAACACCACCAGTATGTATTTTAGAAAAATAAATAATAAATAAAAGTAGACCCGTACCAGATAGACACATATAAAACAGCTTATCTCAAGTGCATTAATGATCCACACAAAGTCCTTGCTCACATGGGCCAATATTTACTAAGAATTCGAGTTTGTCCGTTTTGTGTTTTTTTTTCTAAGTCCCAATCCGGGAATTCACTAAGCACCAATCTCGGCAGTGTTTGGACTATTCGTAATGGTTTGATTTGCAAAGTTCCGAAATACGAATGAATAGACCATCGGTCAAGCGCGGCTGTTATTTCATACAATATGGGAATTCACTATTCATTCGTATTTGGGTGTTAGTTTCTGAGTGTTCAATTGCGGTCGTATTTTTTTGCGAATCGGTAAAAAAAGCGGCAAAAAAATAGACCTGTGTTTTTCAATCATGTTTACATGTGTTGCAACTCAAAAATCAATCATACCTGAATTGGGATGCCTATAAAAGGATGTTAGGCCCATTTCAATACACCTACACTCAGAAATGGCAGCAGGACTGTGGGCCAGTGATCTTTTGTGTGCTGTGGGATTCCTCAGACTCAGACATCAGCCTGTAAGTACCCAGGGCCAAGAAACTGAACATGGTCAGCAGGTTGTACAGGTTCCGCGGAGGCTGCGCAGGCTTCGTTTTTTTAGGGGGCGTTTAAACTTGAACGCATTGTCCGATGATAAGGTCATACAGATGTTCCGTCTAAATCGTAACAACATTTTCCGTCTGTATGACCTTGTCAAACTGGGCCTAGACCCTGAGACAGCACGCTCTCGCTCTGTCTCAGGCCTGCACAAACTCCTGGCTGTGTTGCACTTTCTGGCTACTGGCAGCTTTCAGGCTGTGTCTGGAGATGTCATAGGAATCTCACAGCCCTCATTTTCCAGAATCTTAACAAAGGTGATGTATACCTAACTACCTCTTCTGTTTTGTGTTTGTTTTAATTTATCGGTGGCCAGTTCTGTCCTAAAATCTCATGTTTATTGTTCTTTAAAATATACACACAGGTGTTGGCTGTTTTGCAGCCCCACATCGAGGCCTCAATCTGCTTCCCTACCCAGGAGTCTCAGTGGCATGCAGTCAGGGTAGATTTCTATGAGCTGGCTGGCATGCCCAATGTGCTTGGAGCCATAGATTGCACACACATTCAGCTGAGACCACCTAGGGGCAGGCAGCACATATATACGAATCGCCATTTCGAACACTCCACAAATGTGCAGGTGCTTTGTGATGCAAATCTCAAAATAATGAGTGTTGTTGCTGGTTACCCTGGGGGCTGCCATGACTCCTTCATCCTCAGTCAGTCATCCCTCTTTGATAAGTTTGAGGACGGACAAATGCCAGATGGATGGCTGCTGGGTATGTAATTTGATATGTGTAGGCCTGCGTATACTTTGTCCAAATACAGGTGCAGATGTATTAACCTGTAGAAGGCATAAGGAAGTTTGAAACCAGTGATCTGTGCAAGGTGATAAAGGCACCAGCCAATCAGCTCCAATATGTAAATGAACATTTAGGAACAGATTGTCTGCTGCCTTTATTACCTTGCACATATCACTGGTTTTTCACTTCCTTATGCCTTCTACAGGTTAATACATCTGCCCCACAGTGTGTTACTTATGTGTTGCTGTATCTTAACATGAATCACGTTACTATATCTGTCTTTTAGGTGATGGAGGATATGGCTGTTTTTCTTGGCTTCTAACTCCATTGTCCTGACCTGATACCCCTGCTGAACATAATTACAATCATGCACATAAGTCCACGCAGAATGTGATAGAAAGATGTTTTGGTGTGCTGAAATCTAGGTTTCGGTTTCTGGATAAGTCTTGTGGCCTCTTGTTGTATAGTCCCTCCAAGGTGACTCAAATTGTGTTCTGCTGCTGCTTTCTTCATAACATGTGTTTGCAACAACATCTGCCACATGTTGAGGAGGAGGAGGAGGAAGAAAGCAGCCAGCAAGCAGTGGAATTAGAGACATCTGGTGATACTTGGAGTACAGATGTAGGGAGGCAGGTTAGGCAAGAGATCATCACTCGCTATTTCTAAGGTAAGTTTGGTTTGCTTATTTCATTTGTTGTTTAATCATAAATAGATGTTTTGCTATTTTTATTGCCAAAACCATTACTCAGTGTGTCTGTCTCCTTGACACATACAATCATACCCTCGCTTTATGAAAAACAAATGTTGCATGTGTATTGTGTGTATTTTTAAACTCAAAACAACAGATTATGAGTGGCATGCATTAAGTCTGGATAAGTGATCGGAAACTTGCAGTGCTAATTTCTTACAAGCCCACATAATCCATTTAGTATTTCACTTTATGATTGTGTGTAACGTCCTAATGCACAGGTTCACAAACTCGGCCCTCAGGACCACACACAGTGCATGTTTTTCACAGAACCCAGTAGAAGCACAGGTGTATGAATTACTCACAGACATATGTTAAAAGGTTCACAGGTGGAGCTAATTATGTAACTTGTGATTCTGTGAGGAGACCTGCAAAACATGCACTGTGTGGGTTCCTGAGGGCCGAGTTTGAGAACCTGTGTTCCCAAAAAACACTCCTCAACATATAATATGTTAGCCTTGAGCAATACATGTGTCCCTATGTGTGATGCACCATCATATTTAAGACACACAAACTTACTGTAATCAGGAATAATTTATTTCCTAATGTTTGATGCAGTAAACTTGATGATGTGTAAGTAAATACACAGTTTGCCACATATATACATTATTATACACATTATTTGTTTTTTGTTTAAAAAGTACATATTTGTTTGTTTCAGCATCATGTGTAATAACATTCTTACTAATTTTTAACACACACAAACATGTCCCAACAATACTGACATTCATTTTGTCAATGTTTTATAAAAAATTCAAAGCCAACATATTAAAAGATTTTTACGCAACTCAATTGTGTTCTTCTTGTAATGTTGTATAGAGAAGAAAGGTAAAATATGTATCAATAACATTGTAATTTGGATTGTCTGCAGGAAAAGAGAATGATTGGAATCTAGAAAGAGTAATGATTAGAAAAAAATCAAGTGGTCAGTTTACTTCCTGCTAAAGACATTCTGCCTGGCTGCCAATTATTGTGTCTGCAGGAAAAGAGAATGATTGGAATCTAGAAAGAGTAATGATTAGAAAAAAATCAAGTGGTCAGTTTACTTCCTGCTAAAGACATTCTGCCTGGCTGCCAATTATTGTGTCTGCAGGAAAAGAGAATGATTGGAATCTAGAAAGAGTAATGATTAGAAAAAAATCAAGTGGTCAGTTTACTTCCTGCTAAAGACATTCTGCCTGGCTGCCAATTATTGTGTCTGCAGGAAAAGAGAATGATTGGAATCTAGAAAGAGTAATGATTAGAAAAAAATCAAGAGGTCAGTTTACTTCCTGCTAACATGTATGTGCGGCTCCATCAACATTTCCCTCCTCCAATACCAAAGAAAAATGGTAAAGAATAAATGTGCCTACAAATTTTATGTTGTTGTTTGTACCACTTATAATTAATGATGTTGTAAAAATTGTCAAGGAGCTAAGTGTTATATTTTTTTTGCCAAACATAAACTTACTAACTATTTTGAGTTACTTATCACAAATGTCTAACTTGTATTTTTTCACGTTTTTTTTGGTGGCTGCTTGTCCTGCCCTTTGTCTTTAGCACTGTCATGTTGTCGTGCTCTGGCAGAGCGTCTTGGTGGTGATGAGACTGGCGTGATATTTGGAGTAGTCGTACCAGAACTGCTGCTTGTTTGCTGTTGGTGCATGCATCTGAGTGTTTCATTCAGGCTAGTGAGGGTGGCATTGAGTTCACGTGTAGCAGAATTTTGATTGTCTACTATTCGGAATAAAGTTTCATTAATCTTTTGATTGTTTTGAAAAATGGTCATATAACTTTGCTGTTGTTTGTGCTGTTCTTCCATTAGTCTGTGCTGTTCTTCCATCAGTCTGTGCTGTTCTTCCATTATGCGCTGTAAGTTGCCCATGACCTGTGTAATGTCTGTACGCATGAGTTCCATGGTATTGCCTATTCTGGTTGTTTGTTCATTTTGTCTGCTCAGATTTCTTGATATTCTTCTGAGGTGAGATGGTAGGTTTGCAAACATTTGTGTCTGCCTACGCAGGCAATCTTTATTAGTGGCCTGCTGTCTAGCCCAAATGGACCAAAACACCTGATCAGGGCCTTGTGTTTCTGGTGTTGTTGGGCTGTGTTGTGGTGGTGGTGTGCTTTGCTGTGGTGGTGGTGTACTCACAGGTGCTGGGGGGCTCATTCCTTGCCTTAATGGCTGCATTTCTAAGATGTTTGTCTCCTCCATGTCACTGTGTTGCTGTTGTTGCGGAGGGATGCTGTTCCCAGGACTAGAAGCTGAAATGTTATAAAAATCTCCGTTAGCTATCCATATGTTTGAGAAATGTAAACAAATCACTACACATGGAACACATGTCATTCACTGTTGCTTTCAACTATTCTGCCTAGCAACATCACTCATAGCTTAAATACATACATATGCCTGTTTGTGGCAAATGTGTCTGGTTACTTAATTGTGAAAGCAAACACTTTAGTTTTATTGTAGCTCACACATACTCCACCATAAAAACACATTGGAATACATAATGTGTTACCTTATAGCTTTGAACAAACAAACATAGTAATGTTTTTATATGTATTTTGCAATGTTACCTCAAACACACATGTGAAATTTAGAAAAACCACCTTACTTTTTGCAATAAAAAAAACATGTTTTTTTGTTGCAGCATCTTACACGCAATGTCATATTGTATGGCTCAAGTGGACATACATATCTTTACTGGATGTGGACGAGGCCATTTAGCTTGGATTCCATTTCAGCTTTTACTTACTGCGGTAAGTATTTAAGTTTTTTATGTGTTTTGACTTAATGCGGTTATGAAATATTTTGATTACGTTCTGAAATTTTTCTCATTTATTTCAGTTTGATACTCACAATCAAGATGAGGGGAGTGTGGATGACGTCTTGGAGGTGTGTCCAAAATTTGGAGTGGGGGGACAGAACATACGGACGATAATCTTCGTGGCGGGGTAGCCTGCTGTGTTTGGGCCGGGACATACGACCTTGCTTTCTTTTCGGCCACAGGTTTTCTGTGGTGATTTCTTACAGAAGTGCCACTTCTGCTGCTCCATACTTCTTTTGATGGACCTTTTAATGAAAGTGCAATTTTGTTATGGCCATTCCTTTACAATCATACCCTATACTACAATGGACACTTTACCTGCTTCCGCAGCTTCATCATCATCAGATGTGATAGGAGTTACTGGCCGATGAGTAGTACTGCTTTTTTCTAACACTGTATAAAATAAAAAAATAAAAAAATTTCATGCTATTGTGTATACATCCACCCATTATGCTTATAAACATTTATTCTTTTAGAAATGCTTGTTTTTTTTCTCAAAAAACATAAGGACCGGAAAAACAAAAATAAAAAACATAAAACAATAAACATTGTCCAATAGACATATGCTCTATGGCAAAATCAACACAGGAAAACATGTACAGGACACTGACATAGGCCACAAGTAAAAAAAAAAACACACACATCTTCATTTTGTATTGAAAGGATAAATATTACAGATGCAATATATAAATTGCTCTGTGATGTGGCACTCCAAACACACATTACCACTATATGAGCCAAAACAAAATGTAGCAATATTTTAAAAATTACACTGCAGTGTGGTGTCACGCTACAAATACAAGCAAAAAATTATCAAAGAAATAGTGTTATTTTGATTAAAAATTTTACATTATCTAATAATGACATTACACATGTAAGTGGTTTCCAAACCACTTTCCACTACTCCAGCCTCTAACATGACAACCACTGTTTTTTAAACATTGCACATGGATCACTTAAATATAAAACATAGTCACAATTTTTAATGAAAAAACGCCCAAAGGAAAACATTATTGAAGGACAATTCAGAGACACACCAAGTCCAAACTACACATGCAAAATATCTTTCAGAAAAACACATGACATACAATAAAGTAAGATGTTACATTGGCTTTTGTATAAAACAATAACCAAAACAATGTTTTGGCTGACACACACTTGAAGATGGGAGTAATATGCAACGTCACATGACACACATTTCAAAAAAACAAAAAAACAAAACAAACATAGAATGTAAATGCAAATACACATGCTCACCATTCTTCCTGGGCCGATCTGAATCCCGGACATGGGTTGCAGAGACAACTTCAGGAGGTATTACACTCCGCATGGGCTCCTCATACTCCAGATATCTTGCAATATAGGGCTGCCCACCACCGGTTTTCCGAGCCGACTTGGCCTCCTTGGCCATTTTGGACTTGACACGTTACTTTATGTCATAGTACCGTTTGCGGCACGTGTCCTTCGTCCGCTTGACCACCCCCTCACTATTGACAGCAGCAACAACTTTCGCCCACAACACCGTCTTCCTCCGTGTTGGCACCTTGGCGGACTCAGGGCCAAATAGCTGCCTCTGATACTTCATCAACTCACGCACCAATGCCACATTTTCAGCAAAACTAAACTTTACATTCCGCCCAGTCTTAGTAGTGGTGCGTGGCTGCGGAGCACTCTGACTGTCACTATCACTTGCGGCTGCTGCAGCAACCTCACCCACCTCCTCCACCTCACTAACCTCACTAACACTCACCTCCTCCACCTGACCGACCTCCTCCCCCTCACTCACACCTTCCACCTCACCCACCTCTGAGCCACACATAATTGTGTGTCTAAACAGTTAACACAGAAAAAAAAAAAAACAACACACTCTCCCACTACCACTACACAACTCACACACACACACACACAAACAAACACACACAAACACTGACAAGGGACTATAAAGAAAAATAACTTGGACTAAAAATGAGACAAAACCACAAAATACAAGACAACAAGAATGACAAGATGACTTTCAAACACAATACCACACTCAGAAATCGCTACCAACACTCCTCACCAAACCACAAATTCACCTACCTCCACAGCACAACCTCCCTCCTCCTCACCACTAACTAAACCCAAGAGGTGCGGACGGTTTGGGGCGTATTTATATGGTTGCGCACAGACACTCCTACCATCTGAAACACAACCAATCACGAACGGGGATGAAAATCGAAACTGAAAGTGAAAATGCGGCCGCGGGGGAAAAAAAACCCTGCCGCGTTTAACTTAGGAAAAAAAACAGCAAATACAACAAAAACACGTACGCAAACGACAATGACGGCCGCAAATGTGCCAAAAAAAAACGACTGGCATCGACATCAGAAAACACGACAACCATAAAGTCGACTGCTTCGTAACTTTGCGTATATGGATTCAAAAAGTTGCATGAAAATGCACCCGATACAAAACGAGTTTAAACACTACACAAACCGACTCAAACACGAATATTAGTAAATATTGCCCATGAAGTTTTACATTTTTTTCATACAAATCCAGAGTACATAAAAAACACATGAAAAAGTCAGATATACATACATACCCTCCAACATGACCCGCCCCACTAGGTATAAAATGCTCTGTTTCTGGACTTCCCTCTTAATTTATTATTGCCATCACCTGTGAAGAAACAGCTTTCTTATCATTTAACTAGTTCAACACAGGTGATGGAAATCATAAATTAAGAGGGAAGTCCAGAAACAGAGCATTTTGTACCTAGTGGGGCGGGTCATGTTGGAGGGTCTGGATATAGTGTAACCAATATACAACAAGGCGTTACAAAAACATATGTACAGTATATGCCCGTACATTAAAATAAAAGAAAGACAGCGTATCTGAATGGCAGCATACGGAAAAGATTCACCCCAACACAAGTGCGCAGCACATGCTTATTGTCAGTGCCCAATCTGCACCTTCTTCCTGATGGCCCTGGTTCACTGATGACTGCCACTCTATGCCCATGTTAAGCCTGATCCATCATCCAGTTTGTTGAAAAGCTCCCCAAAATCTCCCCAACCACAAAAACAGTGGAATCCGAAGCAAGCTGGCAGATCCAAGCCCAGTCTTAAATCCCCTGTGTACCAGAAATTTGGGTGGGCCTGCCCATATCTAATATATAGAGGGTGAGAGGGCTTGTGTCTCACCACAAATGCCCACATTCTGGTGGAATCAGCTCCCTCCAAGGTAAAATAACCGTAGTTGTATTAAATTTGAGTTGCACTATGATAAGTTGCCACCAGGGGCGGATTGGGAACAAAAGGCGGCCCTGGAAAAATTTGTACTACTGGCCCCACATGGGCAGCACCAGAGGTGTAAGGTCTAGCCATGGGCCATGGCAGCAGCTCCCTCCCCCCAAGACCTTCCAGATAGTGGGCATGTCCAGCATCAAGGGGGAAGTTAAAAATAAATAAAATTAAATATTATGAGCACATTATACATACCTCCCAACATGACCCTCTCCAGGAGGGACACAATGCTCTGCTTCTGGACTTTTCTCTTAATCTATGATTGCCGGCACCTGTTTTGAACAGGTTAATGGATATGAAAGGTGTTTTAGTATAGGTGATGGCAATCATAGATTAAGAGAAAAGTCCAGAAGCAGAGCATTCTGTCCCTCCTGGAGAGGGTCATGTTGGGAGGTATGCATGATACACCTTCAGAATTTAGGAAACTATATAATTCTTTGGAAATATATATTTTCTTGCTTACTACACCAACCGTATCCCAATCACTATTCACTCAATCTTATACTGTATGTCAGCCAAGCAGGCAGACAGAGCATACACTAGATCATCTGCAATCACAGGCTAAGTCATACTTGCCTACCTGACCCTCTCCATGAGGGAGAAAATGCTCTGTTCCTGGACTTTCCTGGTAATGTATGATTGCCATCACCTGTGGTGAGCTAGTTAATTGATAAGAAAGGTGTTTCACCACAAGTGATGGCAATCATACATTACCAGGAAAGTCCAGGAACAGAGCATTTTCTCCCTCATGGAGAGGGTCAGGTAGGCAAGTATGGGCTAAGTGTCAAAGTAATTTTCATATATGCAAATTATTTTGCATCTTATTCATTATGTCTATAAAAAGGACCACATGTCCTCCAACAAAAGAGGGCCGCTGGTGCATCGGCCCACCGGGAATCTTCCCTGTAAGGCCTATGGCCAATCCACCTCTGGTTGCCGCTGTGCAGTTTAAACCGTTGCTATTTGTGTATTTTTCATACGTGCAAATCATACTTGCCTACCTGACCCTCTCCATGAGGGAGAAAATGCTCTGTTCCTGGACTTTCCTGGTAATGTATGATTGCCATCACCTGTGGTGAGCTAGTTAATTGATAAGAAAGGCGTTTCATCACAGGTGATGGCAATCATATATTACCAGGAAAGTCCAGGAACAGAGCATTTTCTCCCTCATGGAGAGGGTCAGGTAGGCAAGTATGGTGCAAATACTGTCTGCTATTAAAAGACAGGTTTGGCTGCTGTTATACTGTATGATTAGGTGCACCTGAACAAAGCAGTGCACACACATTGAAGTCTAATTAAGCACTGCACTGCTGAAAGGGAAAAACACAGTTTTGTTCTGTTTAACCATACCTCTCAACATGACCCTCTCCAGAAAGGACAGAATGCTCTGCTCCTGGACTTACCTCTTAATTTCTAATTGCCATCACCTGTGCTGAAACACCTTTCTTATGGATTAACCTGTTGAAAACAGGTGCCGACAATCATAAATTAAGAGAAAAGTCCAGAAGCAGAGCATTTTGTCCCTCCTGGAGAGGGTCATTTTGGGAGGTATGGTTTAACCCAGGCCTGTCCAAACTGCGGCCCTCCAGCTGTTGTGAAACTACATATCCCAGCATGCCCTGACATAGTTTTGATGTCAGAGAATGCTAAAGCTGTGTCAGGGCATGCTGGGATGTGTAGTTTCTCAACAGCAGGAGGGCCTCAGTTTGGACATGCCTGGTTTAACCCCTGCATTGCTGGAAAGAAAGAGAAAGTGTTTTGTTTTTGTGTGCAGTACTAAAAAACCTGTCTATGAAAACTAGCATCTTATTTAAAACACTAAAAGTTTATGTATACTCCATCTGTTATAAACATGGAGGAACTTTTTCACACTGTTGTACTGTAAGGGGTATATTCAATAACTGTCGGAAGCTGCCATCTTGTCGGAAAGACGGCAGCTTCCGTCAGTTTTAGGTCAGAAGGGGTTCCGTTCTATTCATTAGTGCCCCGTTTACAGGGCTTAAAGTGGTCCTGGTGAGGTGGTGGAACTCATGGAGGAGGACCATTGAAGCACCAGGACCTGAGGAAGGAGTAGGTGGCTGCAGCTCATCAGCAACACTAGTGCCGCCTGTATCATCGATTGACGCAGATGATGGGGTGGGTTTTTCTGTTGGAATTACTGTGCAGAGAAATGGAGATGGTGGAACTAGTTCCCCCTACCATTACAGGTGGTGGAACTCAGTTCCACCTTGTTCCCCCCCACTTTAACCCCCCCGTCCGTTTATTCCGACAAGTCGGGAAACCCGACTTGTCGGAATGCTGTCAGAATGCACGCTGATCGGTGGCTTCAGACGCCAATCAGCGTGCATTGTCGGAAGCAGGGCCAAACCTGACAGGTTTTAGCCCCATTTCCGACAATCTCAATCCGACTTTAAATAAGATTTTACTTACCGATAAATCTATTTCTCGTAGTCCGTAGTGGATGCTGGGGACTCCGTCAGGACCATGGGGAATAGCGGCTCCGCAGGAGACAGGGCACAAAAGTAAAAGCTTTAGGATCAGGTGGTGTGCACTGGCTCCTCCCCCTGTGACCCTCCTCCAAGCCTCAGTTAGGATACTGTGCCCGGACGAGCGTACACAATAAGGAAGGATTTTGAATCCCGGGTAAGACTCATACCAGCCACACCAATCACACCGTATAACCTGTGATCTGAACCCAGTTAACAGCATGATAACAGCGGAGCCTCTGAAAAGATGGCTCACAACAATAATAACCCGATTTTTGTACCAATAACTAAGTACAAGTATTGCAGACAATCCGCACTTGGGATGGGCGCCCAGCATCCACTACGGACTACGAGAAATAGATTTATCGGTAAGTAAAATCTTATTTTCTCTAACGTCCTAGTGGATGCTGGGGACTCCGTCAGGACCATGGGGATTATACCAAAGCTCCCAAACGGGCGGGAGAGTGCGGATGACTCTGCAGCACTGAATGAGAGAACTCCAGGTCCTCTTTAGCCAGGGTATCAAATTTGTAGAATTTTACAAACGTGTTCTCCCCCCGACCACGTAGCTGCTCGGCAGAGTTGTAATGCCGAGACCCCTCGGGCAGCCGCCCAGGATGAGCCCACCATCCTTGTGGAATGGGCATTTACATATTTTGGCTGTGGCAGGCCTGCCACAGAATGTGCAAGCTGAATTGTACTACACATCCAACTAGCAATCGTCTGCTTAGAAGCAAGAGCACCCAGTTTGTTGGGTGCATACAGGATAACAGCAAGTCAGTTTTCCTGACTCCAGCCGTCCTGGAAACCGATATTTTCAGGGCCCTGACAACATCTAGCAACTTGGAGTCCTCCAAGTCCCTAGTAGCCGCAGGTACCACAATAAGCTGGTTCAGGTGAAACGCTGACACCACCTTAGGGAGAAACTGGGGACGAGTCCGCAGCTCTGCCCTGTCCGAATGGACAATCAGATATGGGCTTTTGTGAGACAAAGCCGCCAATTCTGACACTCGCCTGGCCGAGGCCAGGGCCAACATCATGGTCACTTTCCATGTGAGATATTTCAAATCCACAGATTTGAGCGGTTTAAACCAATGTGATTTGAGGAATCCCAGAACTACGTTGAGATCCCACAGTGCCACTGGAGGCACAAAAGGGGGTTGTATATGCAGTACTCCCTTGACAAACTTCTGGACTTCAGGAACTGAAGCCAATTCTTTCTGGAAGAAAATCGACAGGGCCGAAATTTGAACCTTAATGGACCCCAATCTGAGGCCCATAGACACTCCTGTTTGCAGGAAATGCAGGAATCGACCGAGTTGAAATTTGTTCGTGGAGCCTTCCTGGCCTCACACCACGCAACATATTTTCGCCACATGTGGTGATAATGTTGTGCGGTCACGTCCTTCCTGGCTTTGACCAGGGTAGGAATGACCTCTTCCGGAATGCCTTTTTCCCTTAGGATCCGGCGTTCAACCGCCATGCCGTCAAACGCAGCCGCGGTAAGTCTTGGAACAGACATGGTACGTGCTGAAGCAAGTCCCTTCTTAGCGGCAGAGGTCATGAGTCCTCTGTGAGTATCTCTTGAAGTTCCGGGTACCAAGTCCTTCTTGGCCAATCCGGAGCCATGAGTATAGTTCTTACTCCTCTACGTCTTATAATTCTCAATACCTTGGGTATGAGAAGCAGAGGAGGGAACACATACACCGACTGGTACGCCCACGGTGTTACCAGAACGTCCACAGCTATTGCCTGAAAGTCTCTTGACCTGGCGCAATACCTGTCCAGTTTTTTGTTCAGGCGGGACGCCATCATGTACACCTTTGGTCTTTCCCAATGGTTCACAATCATGTGGAAAACTTCCCGATGAAGTCCCCACTCTCCCGGGTGGAGGTCGTGCCTGCTGAGGAAGTCTGCTTCCCAGCTGTCCACTCCCGGAATGAACACTGCTGACAGTGCTATCACATGATTTTCCGCCCAGCGAAGAATCCTTGCAGTTTTTGCCATTGCCCTCCTGCTTCTTGTGCCGCCCTGTCTGTTTACGTGGGCGACTGCCGTGATGTTGTCCCACTGGATCAATACCGGCTGACCTTGAAGCAGAGGTCTTGCTAAGCTTAGAGCATTATAAATTGCCCTTAGCTCCAGTATATTTATGTGGAGAAAAGTCTCCAGACTTAATCACACTCCCTGGAAATTTTTTCCCTGTGTGACTGCTCCCCAGCCTCTCAGGCTGGCCTCCGTGGTCACCAGCATCCAATCCTGAATGCCGAATCTGCGGCCCTCTAGAAGATGAGCACTCTGTAACCACCACAGGAGAGACACCCTTGTCCTTGGAGATAGGGTTATCCGCTGATGCATCTGAAGATGCGATCCGGACCATTTGTCCAGCAGATCCCACTGAAAAGTTCTTGCGTGGAATCTGCCGAATGGAATCGCTTCGTAATAAGCCACCATTTTTCCCAGGACTCTTGTGCAATGATGCACTGACACTTTTCCTGGTTTTAGGAGGTTCCTGACTAGCTCGGATAACTCCCTGGCTTTCTCCTCCGGGAGAAACACCTTTTTCTGGACTGTGTCCAGTCCCTAGGAACAGTAGACGTGTCGTTGGAAACAACTGCGGTTTTGGAATATTTAGAATCCACCCGTGCTGTCGTAGAACTACTTGAGATAGTGCTACTCCGACCTCCAACTGTTCTCTGGACCTTGCTCTTATCAGGAGGTCGTCCATTTTCTTCGAAGAAGAATCATCATTTCGGGCATTACCTTGGTAAAGACCCGGAGTGCCGTGGACAATCCAAACGGCAGCGTCTGAAACTGATAGTGACAGTTCTGTACCACGAACCTGAGATACCCTTGGTGAGAAGGGCAAATTGGGACATGGAGGTAAGCATCCCTGATGTCCCGGGACACCATATAGTCCCCTTCTTCCTTGTTCGCTATCACTGCTCTGAGTGACTCCATCTTGATTTGAAACTTTTGTAAGTGTTCAAATATTTCAGATTTAGAATAGGTCTCACCGAGCCTTCTGGTTTCAGTACCACAATATAGTGTGGAATAATACCCCTTTCCTTGTTGTAGGAGGGGTACTTTGATTATCACCTGCTGGGAATACAGCTTGTGAATTGTTTCCAATACTGCCTCCCTGTCGGAGGGAGACGTTGGTAAAGCAGACTTCAGGAACCTGCGAGGGGAAACGTCTCGACTTTCCAATCTGTACCCCTGGGATACTACTTGTAGGATCCAGGGGTCCTGTACGGCCCCAGCGTCATGCTGAGAACTTGGCAGAAGCGGTGGAAGGCTTCTGTTCCTGGGAATGGGCTGCCTGCTGCAGTCTTCTTCCCTTTCCTCTATCCCTGGGCAGATATGCTTATGGGGACGAAAGGACTGAGGCTGAAAAGACGGTGTCTTTTTCTGCATAGATGTGACTTAGGGTAAAAACGGTGGATTTCCCAGCAGTTGCCGTGGCCACCAGGTCCGATGGACCGACCCCCAAATAACTCCTCCCCTTTATACGGCAATACATCTTTGTGCCGTTTGGAATCTGCATCACCTGACCACTGTCGTGTCCATAAACATCTTCTGGCAGATATGGACATTGCACTTACTCTTGATGCCAGAGTGCAAATATCCCTCTGTGCATCTCGCATATATAGAAATGCATCCTTTAAATGCTCTATAGTCAATAAAATACTGTCCCTGTCAAGGGTATCAATATTTTCAGTCAGGGAATCCGACCAAGCCACCCCAGCGCTGCCCATCCAGGCTGAGGCGATCGCTGGTCGCAGTATAACACCAGTATGTGTGTATATACCTTTTTAGGATATTTTCCAGCCTCTCAGCTGGCTCCTTGAGGGCGGCCCTATCTGGAGACGGTACCGCCACTTGTTTTGATAAGCGTGTGAGCGCCTTATCCACCCTAAAGGGTGTTTCCCAACGCGCCCTAACTTCTGGCGGGAAAGGGTATACCGCCAATAATTTTCTATCGGGGGAAACCCACGCATCATCACACACTTCATTTAATTTATCTGATTCAGGAAAAACTACAGGTAGTTTTTTCACACCCCACATAATACCCTTCTTGTGGTACTTGTAGTATCAGAAATATGTAACACCTCCTTCATTGCCCTTAACATGTAACGTGTGGCCCTAAAGGAAAATACGTTTGTGTCTTCACCGTCGACACTGGAGTCAGTGTCCGTGTCTGTGTCTGTGTCGACCGACTGAGGTAAATGAGCGTTTTACAGCCCCTGACGGTGTTTGAGACGCCTGGACAGGTACTAATTTGTTTGCCGGCCGTCTCATGTCGTCAACCGACCTTGCAGCGTGTTGACATTATCACGTAATTCCTTAAATAAGCCATCCATTCCGGTGTCGACTCCCTAGAGAGTGACATCACCATTTCAGGCAATTGCTCCGCCTCCTCACCAACATCGTCCTCATACATGTCGACACACACGTACCGACACACAGCACACACACAGGGAATGCTCTGATAGAGGACAGGACCCCACTAGCCCTTTGGGGAGACAGAGGGAGAGTTTGCCAGCACACACCAAAAACGCTATAATTATACAGGGACAACCTTTATATAAGTGTTTTTCCCTTATAGCATTTTAATATATATATATATACATATCGCCAAATAAGTGCCCCCCCTCTCTGTTTTAACCCTGTTTCTGTAGTGCAGTGCAGGGGAGAGCCTGGGAGCCTTCCCACCAGCATTTCTGTGAGGGAAAATGGCGCTGTGTGCTGAGGAGAATAGGCCCCGCCCCCTTTTCGGCGGGCTTCTTCTCCCGTTTTTCTGAGACCTGGCAGGGGTTAAATACATCCATATAGCCCCCAGGGGCTATATGTGATGTATTTTTAGCCAGAATAAGGTACTATCATTGCTGCCCAGGGCGCCCCCCCCAGCGCCCTGCACCCTCAGTGACCGCTGCTATGAAGTGTGCTGACAACAATGGCGCACAGCTGCAGTGCTGTGCGCTACCTTATGAAGACTGAAGAGTCTTCTGCCGCCGTTTCTGGACCTCTTCACTTTTCGGCATCTGCAAGGGGGGTCGGCGGCGCGGCTCCGGGACGAACCCCAGGGTGAGACCTGTGTTCCGACTCCCTCTGGAGCTAATGGTGTCCAGTAGCCTAAGAAGCCAATCCATCCTGCACGCAGGTGAGTTCACTTCTCTCCCCTAAGTCCCTCGTAGCAGTGAGCCTGTTGCCAGCAGGACTCACTGAAAATAAAAAACCTAAGAAACTTTTACTCTAAGCAGCTCTTTAGGAGAGCCACCTAGATTGCACCCTTCTCGGCCGGGCACAAAAATCTAACTGAGGCTTGGAGGAGGGTCATAGGGGGAGGAGCCAGTGCACACCACCTGATCCTAAAGCTTTTACTTTTGTGCCCTGTCTCCTGCGGAGCCGCTATTCCCCATGGTCCTGACGGAGTCCCCAGCATCCACTAGGACGTTAGAGAAAAAAAAGTTGGATTGAGATGAGGAGACTAGTGGTGCTGTGGGCGGTGGGGGGAGCAGAGATCGGCGGCAGGCGGGAGGAGCAGGCAGCGGGGGGACATGTCAGGCACCTCTCTCCCTGCAGCGCCTCCCCCCGCCACCGCAGACATGTACCCCCACAGCCTGCTCCTGCCGGCGGCTGACGATCTCTGCTCTCCCCGCCGCAGACATGTCCCCTGCAGCTTGCTCCCCCTGCCGCCGTCCCGCTCACGCCCGCCGCTGCCATCTGCACCGCTGCTGTCAGCGCATCAGCAGCCGCTGACAGCGGCAGCACAGGACCTGTGTACGGCCAAATCCGACAGTGAGATTTGGCCATCCATTGAATAGGGGTTGTCGGGTCCATTCCGACAACTGCATGTCGGAATTGGCCCGACTCTTATAGAATATACCCCTAAATCTGCTAGCCTCCCATCAAAAGACAGAGGAGCAGATGTTACAAATGGTGACCCAAACAATGGGCACAACATCTGCTGCAGGGCATCTGAAGAAAATGTCTGCTTCAGACGATCCAGAGGCATTAAAGTGGCCAGCTGAAACTTGGGCTGATAAACCTGCCCAATATCTTACTGGTGAAGCTCAGAAAGCTTATGCTGAGCTATCTTCTGCTGATGCAGAGAAATATGCTTGGTTAAACTTAAAAGTACTATTCTAGCCCGGTCAGGTTTAACTCCTTCTGGTAAAGCACAGCGCTTCCTCAAATGGGCCCTATTACATAGCTCCCAACATGACCCTCTCCAGGAGCGACACAATGCTCTGTTCCGGGACTTACCTATTAATTTATGATTGCCCTCACCTGTGCTGAAACACCTTTCTTATCCATTAACCTGTTTAATTCAGGTGCCAGCAATTATCAATTTAGAGAAAAGTCCAGGAGCAGAGCATTCTGTCCCTCCTGGAGAGGGTCATGTTGGGAGGTATGCTATTACCATACCCTCCAACATGACCCACCCCACCAGGTACAAAATGCTCTGTTTCTGGACTTCCCTCTTAATTTATTATTGCCATCACCTGTGAAGAAACAGCTTTGTTATCATTGAACTAGTTCAACACAGGTGATGGAAATCATAAATTAAGGGGGAAGTCCAGAAACAGAGCATTTTGTACCTAGTGGGGAGGGTCATGTTGGAGGGTCTGTATTACCAGGGGTCATAATTCAGAAGCAGGTAGCTGAACTTGCCAGACAGGGATGGATTTGGCTCCAGCCAGAAGACCGCACTGCCACTCAGATTGTGGAGACGGAGGTAATTGGGTCATACATGCTGATCCTCAGAACTTAGAGTAATTAACTACCGTATTGGAGTGGTATAAGACCTCAGGAAATATGACAAATAGAGATGGCTACTGACTCTCTGTCTCAACACAGTGACTTGAATCATCAGGAAGTATGAATGATTCGAGTCACTCACAGTTTAATGAGTCGAGACAGCTGCAGCAGCAGCCTCTCTCAGCTAGAGAGAGGAGACTCAGTGTGTCGTTGTGATTGGCCAGCGGCAATACCAGGTGATACCCAGTGGGAGGGACGAGGGAGCAGTCACGACTCACCAGTCAGTGAGTGCTGCGCTGCTGTGCCTGATTCATTCATCCTGATTCCTGAGTCTGCCTGTGAGTCAAGACAGTTGTACACTGTGTAGACCAGTGTTTCCCAACCACGGTCCTCAAGGCACACTAACAGTCCTGGTTTTAGTGATATCCAGGCTTGAACACCGGTGACTTAATTAATACCTCAGTTATTTTGATTTAACCATCTGTGCTGAAGCCTGGATATGACTAAAACCTGCACTGTTGGTGTGCCTTGAGGATCGCAGTTGGGAATGCCTGGTGTAGACTCAGTGGATGGATCTGATTCATGCAGCATTAGCCTGCAGGAGGTGGAGCCCCTGTGGTACAGTGCTCTCAGCTCAGTACTCACTGTTCCTGCTCAATGTGATTGTGACTGAATGCTATGTGTTTCATGGCTGTTAAGCTTTCTCTCCTCAGCCAGAAGTAATGTGCATATTCAGTAACTAGTATGCAATAATTGGTTATTAATAATATATCAACATAACACTGAATCTATGTTAATATATTATTAACAATCAGCACTGAGTCTCAGGCAACTCACTGAATCATGGCCCTCATTCCGAGATGATAATAGCTGTGCTAAATTTAGCACAGCTACGATCATTCACACAGCGGCGATACAGCAGCGATGCCTTTGCACTTCAAGAGTAGCTCCCGACCAGCGCAGCTTTAGAGTGCTGTCCGGGAGCTACTCGTCGCTCCCTGGACCGCAGCGGCTGTGTATGACGTCATGCAGCTGATGAGGCCCGCCACCACACGGTCCGGCCACTCCTGCGTTGGCCGGACCGCGCCCACGAAACGGCGGCCTGTCAATCAGGCAGAGGCAATCGCAGCCCAGCTATGGCCTTCGGCCGTCTGGCATGCGCTGGTATCATAGAGCGCCGGCGCATACCAGTGGTTACCTGTTCGCTCGGCTGCGATAAAAAGCAGCGAGCGAACGGGTCAGTATGACCTCCCATGTGCACTGTCTCTGCAATACATTCCAATCCAAATGAGTCATGACTCATGTGCCGAGACACTGACTCGAGACACTCCACTAAACTGAGTCATGTGTCTCAACTCAGTTCAGTGAATCACTTTGCCCATGACTAGACACAATCCTCCTGCTGGTGCTGTTGTTACTGCCTACCAGTGCAATGCCCCACCTACTGTTGTGATCTCCACCTCCTGTGACAAGATCCTCCTGCTGGTGCTGTGACTGCCTACCAGTGCAATGCCCCACCTACTGTTGTGATCTCCACCTCCTGTGACATGATCCTACTGCTGGTGCTGTGACTGCCTACCAGTGTAATGCCTCATCTACTGGTGTGATCTCCACCTCCTGCGACAGGATCCTCCTGCTGATGCTGTGACTGCCTACCAGTGTAATGCCTCACCTACTGTTGTGATCTCCACCTCCTGTGACACAATCCTCCTGCTAGTGCTGTGACTGCCTACCAGTGCAATGCCTCACCTACTGATGTGATCTCCACCTCCTGTGACACGATCCTCCTGCTGGTGCTGTGACTGCCTACCAGTGCAATGCCTCACCTACTGGTGTGATCTCCACCTCCTGTGACATGATCCTCCTGCTGGTGATGTGACTGCCTACCAGTGCAATGCCTCATCTACTGGTGTTATCTCCACCTCCTGTGCCAAGATCCTCCTGATGGTGATGTGACTGCCTACCAGTGTAATGCCTCATCTACTGTTGTGATCTCCACCTCCTGTGACAGGATCCTCCTGCTGGTGCTGTGACTGCCTACCAGTACAATACCTCACCTACTGGTGTGATCTCCACCTCCTGTGACATGATCCTCCTGCTGGTGATGTGACTACCTACCAATGCAATGCCTCACCTACTGGTGTGATCTCCACCTCCTGTGACATGATTCTCCTGCAGGTGATGTGACTGCCTACCAGTACAATACCTCACCCACCGATGTGATCTCCACCTCCTGTGACACGATCCTACTGCTGGTGCTGTGACTGCCTACCATGCTGCATTAGCCTTGCTTACTACCACTGTGGGTAATGCTAACAGTTTGCTTAAGCCCAATTTGTGTTGTTCCCCGCTTATAGCTGACTTACTCCAACCTACATGAAGTCACTTTTCATATATTTCCAGGGGCACTTTACGTTCCCAATCCACCCCTGTCTGGCATGGAAGAAATGTGAATGATAAATCAATGTAAATGTACCAGGAGGTATTGACAAACCTTTCTAACATTATCTTATACTGTGAATTTCTTACCGTTTCCAAGACAATTAATTAATTTAACTTGTTAATTAAGTGAAAGGAAGACATGATATTTTCCAGGAGATGTATCAAGCCGTGGAGAGAGATAAAGTTGAGTATTTGCCCAAATCAAATGAAGCTTCTAACGACAGGTATCATTTCATGTACTGTGCTAGATAAGTGACAGAAGATGATTGGGTGGTTTGGACATCTGCACTTTATCTCTCTCCAAGGCTTGATACATCTCCCCAGGAGTGCTGTATATAAAATATATGTCTGGCTGCTATACAGCAGGCTAGGAGCACCAGCAGGACAATAGAGTAACAGTCATATCAGTAATAATTTGCGGACCCTGTGAAATTAGCATTCAGTAAAGACGGAAGACTCAGTCAATGAATACATAAAACATTTTTTAGTTTATGTTAAAATATAAAAAGTTTATTAAGTGGAATATTTAATAAATAATATTTGCGAGACATCTCCAAAAACAGTCGGTTTTGGGGGCTGCCCACAAATATTAACCAGCCCCTGAATGTATGTATTGGGGACTGCAATGGATATTTGAGATTTCTATTGCGTTCCTCCTATTTTGAACACAAAAGCAGCCACCAAAAGATTCTATGGCAGATGGTAAACTGTGAAACTCACCAAGATCTAGAATGCAAAGCATTTCTGAGCTTGGCCCGGCAGCTAATGCCAATTCTAAATGACTTTTGTAGCCTGTGGGCTACATTATGCAATAATTCCTGGGAGAAGGATCCTTGGGATCCCTCTGCATTACTGTCTGCTCTCACATACGCAGTCTGACGATTGCACATGTGAACTAGCGCATCCGGGGTCTAAACCCAGAAGTAAAGTGATCGCATTAGCAATTATTTTACTTCTTATACATTGCAGGGATGGGCATGAGATTGGTACTCATTATGGCATAAAAGCTACACCTCTAGACTCATGAAGAGTCATCCTTCAGCACTCAGGAGAGGAAAACCCCCTTGGGGGGAAACCTCTGGGGAACCATGGCCTCAGGACTGCCCTTCCCTCTGGGCATTAAGAGGTGTACTAATAGAGGGGTCAGTATGCTATCCCAGCGCATGGGATCCCGGTGGTTGCCTTACCGATGCCGGGATCCCAGTACAGAAAAGACCAACAGGGGTGAGTAAGGGGTGTTCTCCCCTCTCCCCACCCCCCTAACCCTGCCTGTCTGCAGTCTAACCCTAACCTCCCCCCTTTGTGCCTAACCCTCCCGCGGAGGTGCCTAATCCTAACCTCCGTCCCTGCTGCCTAAACCTAACCCTCTCTTCCCCGCAGCCTAACCACTCCCAGGGGTGCCTAACCCACCCCACCCACAGCCTAACCCTAACTTTCCTCTACCTGCAGCCTAACCCTATACTCCCCCCACCAGCAGCCTAATCCTAACCCCCTGCCTGATGTCTAAAACTAACCCCCCATCTGATGCCTAAAACTAACCCTCCCTTCCCCGCAGCCTAACCACCCCCAAAGGTGCCTAACTCTAACCAACCCTACCTGCTGCCTAACCCTAACCTCCCCCCACCCACAGCCTAAACCTAACCCCCCGCCTGATGACTAAACCTAATCTCCCCACCTGATGCCTAAACCTAACCCTTCTTCCCCTGCAGCCTTACCACCCCCAGAGGTCCCTAACCCTAATCCACCCTACCTGCAGCCTAACCCTATCCTCCCCCACTCGCAGCCTAATCCTAAATCCTCCGCCTGATGCCTAACCCTCTCCCCACCCCCTAACCCTGCCTGTCCGCAGTCTAACCCTAAACTCCCCCCTTTGTGCCTAACCCTCCCGCGGAGGTGCCTAATCCTAACCTCCATCCCTGCTGCCTAAACCTAACCCTCCCTCTCCCGCAGCCTAACCACCCCCCCCCTCTGTCCCTGCTGCCTAAACCTAACCCTCCCTCCCTTGCAGCCTAACCACTCCCGAGGGTGCCTAACCCACTCTACACGCAGCCTAACGCTAACCTCCCCCCACACGCAACCTAAACCTAACCCAGCGCCTGACGCCTAAACCTAAACCCCCACCTGATGCCTAAACCTAACCCTCCCTCCCCCACAGCCTAACCACCCCCAGGAGTGCCTAACCCTAAACCACCCTACCCGCAGCCTAACCCTAACCTCCCCCCACCCACAGCCTAATCTTAACCCCCCCACCTGATGCCTAAACCTAATCCCCCCACCTAAACCTAACCCTCCCTCCCCCGCAGCCTAACCACCCCCGGGGGTGCCTAACCCTAAGCTCCCCCCACCCTCAGCCTAAACTTGACCCCCCACCTAATGCCTAAACCTAACCATGCCACCTGATGCCTAAACCTAACCCTCCCTCCCACGCAGCCTAACCTCCCACGGGGGTTCCTAACCCACCCTATCCGAAGCATAACCCTAACCTCCCCCCACCTGCAGCCTAACCCTAACCCCCTGCCTGACACCTAAACCTAACCCCCCGCCTGACGCATAAACCTAACCCTCCCTTCCCCGCAGCCTAACCCCCCCTTCCCCCATGTGCCTGATGCCTAAACCTAACCCCCCTTGCCCAGCCCTAAACCTATGATCGTGGGGAGACGGGCGTCGGTATCCTTGCCCATTCGTAGTTCCAACGTCGGGATTCTGAAGAGTGTCGGGATCCCAGTGTCAGTATTCTGACTGCCGTAAACCCGACAGCCGGCATCTTTACCGCATCTTCTAATAGGTAATGCATATGTCCTAACATTTGGAGCATGTGTCCCAGCTCTCCTGCCAGGGCAGCTATTCAGGGATCACCCACTGCGTGTAGACGAAGAGGAATAGATGAAAAATCATTGTTAGTGGATGAACAAGCAGAGAGACAAACTGCAAACAGTGGTGTGGTTGTGTAAATATGTTACTCTAACTACTGAGGACATGGAAAATACCAAAAATAAGGACAATTATCCCAAATGGCCTATTGTTTTTATACAATACACACATTGGGGGGATAAGTTCTCTCTTATAGTAATTAGTGGGTACCTTCAGAAAATAAATTTGACCAGTAAATAATAAAAGCTATAAATTGCTAACATTTAGGGGTCAATCCAATTAGGTACGAGTTACCCTTGCTGCAACGTTTCAACAGCATACAAACTCACAACCTTCGTGGCCAGATTCAGCCTATGGGGCTACCGGAAAGTGCAGCTGTTGTAAGACAAACTCGCACCTAATTAAACTGACCCCTTAGTTGTTCAATGTGATAAAATAGTAAAATATAATGGTGTAATTGTGGGCCTGATTCAGTTATGGTTGTTGAAGCGATCGCTGCTGCAATCTTGCCGTTCACAATTGCATCATGAGTCTGAGCAGTCGTAGGCTGAGCAAGTCTCCTAGACACAGGGGGCTCTCCAGCAGCAACACAGGTCGCTATGGGTAATTTATGCACGCACATGGAACAGCATTTGAACGGACCTGACATGCCTGTATTGTTACGTTCTCTGTGCTCTGAACGCAAGATACTGAGTGGGTAAGTCCTGAGCACAGGAACGTGATGCTGTAATAAGAGCAAAGTACAGCAGCAACCCCTAGAACCCTAACTCCGTTGTCCCATCCGCGTGGTCAGCTTACGCCTGCGAGACTATGTGTTCTTGGGCCCACGGCAGCAGCGTTTGAAGGGCGGATTAGGTCTGCCCAACTCCGATGCCCCTTGGTCTTAATTTGAGACAAGGCATAAACTGAGACGGGACAAGAACAAGGGGACCTCTAACTAAACAATACTCAGAGCTAGGGGCTACTATTGAACTAAAACTAAACGTATGTGCGGCACGGCCGCCAAAGGAAAAAAGACAACAAAGGTAATTCTGTCCACACCCTACTTGACACCGTCGTGTACCGGGGAGGACAGCTAGGGCGGAGAACCTCCGCAAAAACACCAGCAAAAAATATAATAGAAGTTCTACGGCCAATGCCGCAAGACGCGGCAAAGGCCGCTACTCACAACACCGGGGAAAACAACCGTAGGTGAACGGGAACCTTGAGATGACAGACACAGGTTTCTACCGACTGGAAGGCTGTGAGGACTCCAATGATTGGCTTCCAACGCCAGGAATCAGTACCACAGGAACAAGGTAGACCAGATCACAGAACACCGGACAGGGAATTCTCCAGAGCAGGAACAGCTCACAGGAAGCTATCACCAGCGTCTGTGTAAGGCACTGGAGGAGAATATAACAGGTCTCTGTACCAATAGCTGCAGAGAACCTAATTTGAAAATGTCGTGCAGCTGCCCTGCTGCAAGACCACATGCTGACAGGTGCTAATTTCATTACATGGCAACGGGGAACGCGGTCCGCCTGTGGCATCCCCATTGCCAAGGAGCTGGCGGGTCAGTGCGCACCACGTCCTGGCGTTGCCAGGCGCCATGCGGGGAGCAGGAGGAGGCATGGCGGACGTGACGTGCCGGGACCGTTGCTTAGCAACGGTCGGGCGCTGGCGCGAGCCGCCGCATCTAACAGTATACAGTTAGCCACCCCCATTACCACCTCAAACGCTGACTTCCTGTCAATCACTTAGCGATGGAATCCTCTATGTGAGCTTGATTTGATTTAATGCGGAGTGCGGCTTACACGCATGCACAGTGAAAAAGCACTGAGCCACTTGGTGCAACAGCAGCTTTGCGTCCGCATCTGAATCAGGCCCTCTGAGCGGTAAGGAGAAGGACTCTAGGGAAAGGACTATGTCACCTTTATTATATGTAAAGATAGGGAAACAGTCACTTGTTACAGCTCCAATTCACATCATTTATACCTTTCTGTACCATTTCATCATTTGGTTATTCTATGGGGGAGATGTATTAAGCCCTGCAGAGTGATAAAGTGGAGAGAGGTAAAGTACCAGCCAATCAGCTCCTAACTGTCATGTTACAGGCTGTGTTTGAAAAATGACAAATAGGAGCTGATTAGTTGTTGGTTTATCTCTCTCCACTTTATCACTCTCCCAGGCTTTGTACACCTGCCCCCAGTTCATTGATATACTGTAAATGTCAGCCATTTCACTATCTCCCCCGATCTGTATTGTTCTTCCCCTGAGCTGTATGTTCTGTGTCATACTCTCCCCACCATTCCTGTTTTTCTGTATTACAGTATGTTCTACATCTCGCAACCCCCAAAAGTGTATGTCCTTACTCTATATGTTCTATAGAGTACGGCACAATTTCTATGTTTTTGTATTGTGCCCCAACACCATCTGTATGTGCTATACCAAGTTGTTTTGTATTGTCTGCTCTCCCCCACCATAGACCCTATGTTTTGTACTGTGCTCTCAATACCCCCCACCACACACACAAACAAATACACAAGAGTGGTAACTTACCTCCTGCATGCTATTCTCCAGTCACTAATTCCTCTGCAACACCTCCCGTCGTCTTCAACTGACACTTTGCAGATCTCTTTGCCGGTCACCCGACACTCTGCAAATCTCTTTGCCAGAACTTTGCCAAATGATGACCTAAATAAACAGAATTTCCTGGTCAGACATACTATGGGGTTCATTCAGAGTTGTTCGCTCATTGCCGATTTTCGCAACGGAGCGATTAAGGCAAAATGCGCATGCGCTAAGTATTTTAGCACAAAACTTAGTAGATTTACTCACGTTCGAACGAAGAATTTTCATCGTTGAAGTGATCGGAGTGTGATTGACAGGAAGTGGGTGTTTCTGGGCGGAAACTGACCGTTTTCTGGGAGTGTGTGGAAAAATGCAGGCGTGCCAGGATAAAACGCAGGAGAAACGGGGGAGTGGCTGGCCGAACGCAGGGCGTGTTTGTGACATCAAACCAGGAACGAAACGGGCTGAGCTGATCGCAGTGTAGGAGTAAGTCTGGAGCTACTCAGAAACTGCTAAGAAATTTCTACTCGCAATTCTGCTAATCTTTCGTTCGCTATTCTGCTAAGCTAAGATACACTCCCAGAGGGCGGCGGCCTAGCGTGTGCAATGCAGCTAAAATTTGCTTGCGAGCGAACAACTCGGAATGACCCCCAATGAGTATAATTATACTACTACATTTTGTTACGTACTTTCATTTTTATTCATTTGCAATTTATCTATTTTATTGACTTTTTATCCAAAACCCAAGATCCTTTCTCATAGAGACCCAAGTTATCTGCTCCAGGTTTTATCTTCCCTAGTGCTAGGACCATGTTAGTATCATACACTGGGCCTAATTCAGACCTGATCGCAGCAGCAAATTTGTTCTCTAATGGATAAAACCATTGCCCTCATTCCGAGTTGTTCGGTCGTTATTTTTTTTTCGCAACGGAGCGATTAGTCGCGAATGCGCATGTGCAATGCCCGCAGTGCGACTGCGCCAAGTAAATTTGCTATGCAGTTAGGTATATTACTCACGGTTTTTTCTTCGTTCTGGTGATCGTAATGTGATTGACAGGAAGTGGGTGTTTCTGGGCGGAAACAGTCCGTTTTATGGATGTGTGGGAAAAAACGCTACCGTTTCTGGGAAAAACGCGGGAGTGGCTGGAGAAACGGAGGAGTGTCTGGACGAACGCTGGGTGTGTTTGTGACGTCAAACCAGGAACGACAAGCACTGAACTGATCGCAGATGCCGAGTAAATTTGAAGCTACTCAGAAACTGCTAAGAGGTGTGTAATCGCAATTTTGAGAATCTTTCGTTCGCAATTTAAAGAAGCTAAGATTCACTCCCAGTAGGCGGCGGCTTAGCGTGTGTAAAGCTGCTAAAAGCAGCTTGCGAGCGAACAACTCGGAATGAGGGCCCATGTGCACTGCAGGTGGGGCAGATGTAACATGTGCACAGTGAGTATGGTAACTTACCTCCTGCATGTTATACTCCAGTCGTTGCTACCTCTGCGACCCCTCCCGTCATCTTCAACTGACACTTTGCAGATCTCTTTGCCGGTTACCCAACACTCTGCAAATCTCTTTGCCAGATGATCTAAAAAACACAAAAGACTATCATTAAGCATAGTACTAGTTTAAGTACAATAAAATGTCCATGAGTCAACCAGTTTCCCAATTTTTCGGAATTCAAACAAGATACTTTCAAAGTTATCAGTATTCCATTTATCTATTTTATTAACTTTTTTCATCCCAAAGCCACGATCCTGCCTCATAGAGACCCAGGTTATCTGCATCCCCTGTATGTGTGCTTATCCTCCATACTGCCCTCTTTATTCCTGCAATGCTACATTTTTATTCTTAAATATGTCGTTCCTTCCTGCGCTTCTCCTATTTATGTGTCCTTGTACCTGTATTCCCGGTTCTGTCTATCTTGTCTTGCCTTTCAGCTGACTATACTGCACTCTGTCTTCCTTACCCCCTCCATCATACTCTGCTATGTAGTACTCACCTCCTCCTACCTGTCTTCCTGCATGGAAACTGGAAACATCAGCAGCTGTAGATAGAATGTTACAGGAAGAAGCATGGTGATGTCACGGGCTAGTGATGTCACAGGCTAGGTGTGATGTCACAGTAACCAGCAGCAAAGCTACAGAGTTACAGCTATCTTACATATACATTTTCTACATCAATTACAACTGGATATACATGAGTTTCTAGTTTAAAAAAAATGAGACTAGTGTAGAAAATGAAGTATAAGGCAATGTTGTACAGAGTGCCTAAATATATAGGTAAAGGGAAAACATAAGTGACAGGAATTTCTAGACTAAATCACCGTTTATATTTTATAAGGAAATAAAGCTCTTTATCTAAGAGGCTGAATTAATCATTTTCGTGTGTGTGTGTATATATTAATATATATATATAGAGAGAGAGAGAGAGAGAGAGAGAGAGAGAGCTATACTAACTATACTATCCCATTAAACCAGGAAGCTCACGAATTATACAGTTTCTGTGGCTGGCTGACCTCAAGTCTGCATTTCACCTGGTTTAATCAGCCACAGAACCTGTTTAACCCATAAGCGTATAAAGAGGAGAACAAATAAGAGTTGTCTTTTTTGCTGGCACCCTAGAAATGTATTATTCACTACCAGCCTATATAAAACTGTAAGGCGGGCCTGCAAGGTGACATTCACAGGGAATAGGTAATGACATCCACTCGACTTGTTCACACCCGCTGGACGTGTTGGAAAGAGGTTGAGTGGACAGTGAGCATTGTACCGACAGCTGGACTGCTGAGAACGGAACCTGGAGGGTACATAACTTTTTGGTTTTCATTTCATCTCATGACACTCCACCCAAAGCTACTCTTCTGGTTATCCTATTAACTAGGACAATAATGAAGGTGACTCCATAACATTTCTTCCATTGTTTTTCCGTGTCACAGAAACATTGCATGTGTGTTACAGGTGACCATCCTAATCATCTTTCCTTCACGTCACAGTAATGTCGTTGTTAGTGATACATTATTTGGATCAAGCATCAAAAGGAAACTTAGGTATAAGAGTCTGGCCGACATATCATTTATTGCATGACGACCTTGTGCCTGCGCTGTACTGTATGTAGATGGTGCATTTGGTTTTGCTAATGACTTACATAGACTCCATAAGAGGGCATGCCGACATAGCATATTGTTGAATGATAACATGTATGATCTTAAACTCCATCTATAAATGTTCTGTTGCGAGACTTCCAATATGCTCAGAATATTGCTACTGTGACAGATGATTTAGTATATACTAGCTGGAGTACCCGGCGTAAAGGCCCATACACATTAGACGATGTCGCTCTGTGAGCGACATCGTCTAACGTTTCCCCCTCCCGGGCCGGCCGGTCGGCGGCCGCCTGTACGTACTGAGCGATATGACAGCTCATATCGCTCAGTGACGTCACGCCCCCGCCAGCCCTGCATGAAGGTCGTGGACGACCGTCCACATCCTTCATGCATGCCCTGCCGACAGCGACGATCGTCGCCGACCCGCGGGGCCGCGCATCGTCCGTCGCTGGCGGCATACACACTTACCGATTAAATGAGCGACGTCGCTCATGGAGGGGGAAAATGAGCGACGTCGCTCATTTAATCGGCAAGTGTGTATGGACCTTTACCCCTGATTTTAAAGAATGTCTGTTTACAAAAATAAATGTAAATAATAAACACACAGTATAAATAACATTGTAGATAGCTGAATATCTGTGCTTTGGTATGGGATGAGGATGGTAAATTAGAATGATAGTTTGTTAATTTACGTTAATTGGATATCTAGTATATAGGCATATCTTGCTTCCCTGATGCACTCTGTGTAGTGGCCGCACCCCTTTTTGGTCCCCCAAGGGACTCTGCTCGTCCCCCTATACAACTCTCAGTCTGTGGCTTCCTGCTGCATCCATTCCTCTCCTCACATCATGTCACTGGCCCTGTCACATGCAGCCCTTTCATCACTGAGATATCATGCATGTCCTGATATAGTGTGTGCTGCTGGCCCACCACTAGGGGTGCTAGTGGTGTGTTACCCTCACAGTGTTTGTTCCCAGAGTGTAAGTCATATGTGTAGCAAGTTTGGTGTAAATTGCTCCAGGCATTCCAGAAGAATTATGCTGACTGCTGAAAAACTCTGTGCTAGTGCCTCACCGCTAGGGGTGCTAGGGGTGACTTACCCCCACAGTGTTTGTTCCCAGCTCGCAAGTCATATGTGAACCAAGGCCCTCATTCCGAGTTGATCGGTCGCAAGGCGATTTTAGCAGAGTTACACACGCTAAGCCGCCGCCTACTGGGAGTGAATCTTAGCTTCTTAAAATTGCGACCGATGTATTCGCAATATTGCGATTACTAACTACTTAGCAGTTTCAGAGTAGCTCCAGACTTACTCTGCCAGTGCGATCATTTCAGTGCTTGTCGTTCCTGGTTGACGTCACAAACACACCCAGCGTTCGCCCAGGCACTCCCACCGTTTCCCCGGCCACTCCTGCGTTTTTTCCGGAAACGGTAGCGTTTTCAGCCACACGCCCATAAAACGCCGTGTTTCCGCCCAGTAACACCCATTTCCTGTCAATCACATTACGATCGCCGGAGCGAAGAAAAAGCCGTGAGTAAAAATACTTTCATCATAGTAAAGTTACTTGGCGCAGTCGCAGTGCGAACATTGCGCATGCGTACTAAGCGGATTTTCACTGCGATGCGATGAAAAATACCGAGCGAACAACTCGGAATGAGGGCCCAAGTTTGTTGTAAATTGGTCCAGGCATTCGGGAGTTATACTTTATCCTGATATGCTCTGTGCTGCTGTCCCACCCCTGGGGGTGTATAACCCCCACAGAGTTTGTTTGCAGATTGTAAGTCAGATGTGTACCAAGTTTTGTGTAAATTGCTCCAGGTATTCCATAGTTATGCTGTTTGTTGACATACTCTGTGCTACTGTCCCACCCCTAGGGGTGCTATGGGTGTCTGACCCCCACAGTGTTTGTTTCCACAGTGAAAGTCATATGTGTACCAGCAGGGTCAGACTGGCCCACAGGTGTACAGGAGAAACCACCGGTGGGCCCACTGCCTGAGGGTCCACTCCTTCCTCTAGGGATCAGGTTCCAGACTGTGCACTTGTATTATACATGGTAGCTATGTTGCAGTACACTGGACAAGACTATTGTGCATTTCAAGCCTCTGTGGAGGCTGGCCACACTCCCTTTGTAGGCTGGTCACACCCCCAATTATGGGCCCCTATCACTGCATTCTCCCGGTGGGCCATCTATACCCCAGTACGACACTGGTACCAAGTTTGTTGTAAATTGCTGCAGGCATTCCAGAGTTATTCTGTCTACTGAAATACTCAGTGCTGCTGTCTGCACCCCTAGGGGTGCTAGGGATTTCTAATTGTTTTAGTTGACTCCGCCGTGTTTTAATACGCTCGTATGTAAAATTTCACGATCGTCGCTTTTAAACTGTGGATATGTATAGAAAGACAAAAGGGTGGATTTGTATAGAAAGAAAGAAGGACAGATTTTCGCTTTTATATAGTAGATACACTTAGAGTTACATTGATATGTGACTGTCATACTTGCCAACATTTTATAACAAGTTCCAGAGATGCTTGGTGGCTGAGACCAGTGCATGGTGGAATGTCATGTGCGGATCTGTCTAGGAGGACATTGGTGCACTACAACTCCCATCGTGTCATGTTTACTGGACTTCATTATAATGTGATTTCTTTTTAATTAATGTTAATTACTCATGTTCCATACATTTTCATTTATACCACTTAATGTGCACATAACACAGTGTTTATAGGGCCTAATTCAGACCTGATCGCTCGCTAGCGTTTTTTGCAGCGCTGCCATCAGGTCAGAACTGCGCATGCGTATGCACTGCAATGTACAAGCATGTCGCACAGGTACAAAGCAGATCGTTGCTCTGCGATGGGTTTGTACAAAGAATCCATTCGCATGGGCGATCGCAAGGAGATTGAAAGGAATAAGGCATTTGTGCGTGTCAACTGACTGTTTCCTGGGAGTGGTTGGAAAAACGCAGTCGTTCCCAAGCGTTTGCAGGGCGGGTGTCTGACGTGAATTCCGGACCCGGACAGGTTGAAGTGATCGCAGCAGCTGAGTAAGTCCTGGGCTACTCAGAAACTGCACAAAATCTTTTTGTACCACTCGGCTGCACATGCGATCGCACACTTGCGCAGCTAAAATACATTCCCCGGTGGGCGGCGACTATGTGAACACAGGACTGCAAAAAACAGCTAGCGAGCGATCAGGTCTGAAATGGCCACATAGATCCTCCAGAAAACCCATGGGGCTGTTTTACTGGTCCATGTCAGGTTTGGCCATCCAAGTGTGAGGTCAAATTGATCAATAATCCTGGGCCGCAGCTCCAGAGGCGGGATGGGCCTGTATGTGGCCAGCTGTACAGTGGAGACATCGGATAACAGCCCATGTCCTCTCATGCTTTACAGTGTTTAGTTGCAAAATTGGTGGTGGGTGTTTGGTAGGCTAAAGCACTGGGGCTCGTTACAAATACTGGATTCTATTTACTAAGCCTTGGAGAGAGATAAAGTGGACGGAGATAAGTACCAGCCAATCAGCTGCTAACTGTCATATTATAGGCTGGATTTGAAAGATGACAGGAGCTGATTGGCTGGTACTTTATCTCTTTTCACTTTATCTCTCTCCAAGGCTTAGTACATAGACCCCATTGTATGCAGGGGATGTGGGGGTGATGAACTGGTTTAAAAATAGATACTTTTTTGCTGGTGAGCTACAGGGCCCAGATATCACACACTTACCAAGTTCTTGGCTGCCAGTTGGGAGGGATATGATGCAACCATGTGGGCAGTGCAGGGGCATGACCGCAGAATCACATATTCAAGGCACAGTACATAAAGCCACAATTACATCATTGTAAAGCGGGGGAAGTGGGCCATGATGATGGGATTCAGCAGGAATAGCATCATCAGCTCGACTGGACTGGTCACTTCACACAGGAAGTGGGCATCAGCGTGTGGAACTGAGGCATTTCTAAAGATATGCCTACACCCTTGGTGCCTGCTATCCTGGAGTCTCCCAAGACATTGTGGGAGAATAGGCAAGTACCATATGCTCTATCATACATTGGGATCATGTAACTGGCGGTTGGGATCCCATCGGTCAGCATCCTGATGCCGGGATCCTGGCCGCCAGATTTCCGGTGGGGGTACGAGTGCAACAGAGCCCCATGCGGGCTTGCCAAAGGCGTAGCTACTATAGGTGCAGGGAGTGCAGCTGCTATGGGACCCAGAGCTGAGGGGGCCACCTTCCCTGTCACAGTTGCATGTGTTATATAGCTACCATACTGTAGGGTAACTTGGGTAACAGTGATCATAATATGATCACATTCGACATTAGCATTCAAAAGCAGAACTCTAAGGGTACAACTAAGACTCTTAACTTTAAAAAAGCTAATTTTAACATGCTGAAAAATGCACTAAAGGACATAGATTGGGGATATTTGTTTCAGGGGAAAAACATGGCCGAAATGTGAAATGTTTTTAAAACGATGCTTGACAAATATACCATAAGTGCATCCCCTTGGGCAGTAAAAATAAGAGTATTCATTTCAAACCAATGTGGTTAAACAAAAAAGTTTAGGAAGATATTGTTAAAAAGAGGCAAGCAGTCAAAGCTTTCAAATCAGGCGGGAAGGCAAAGTCATTCCAGTACTACAAGGAATGTAACAATAAATGCAAAAACAAAATCAGAGCAGCTAAAATAGAAAATGACAAGCAAATCTCTAAGGAGAGTAAAACTAACCCTAAAAAATGTATTTACAGTAAGTACATAAATGGGAAGAGGCTAAAAAAAGAGACTATAGGACCATTAAAAAGTGAACTGGGATTCCTGATAAATGACGACAATGAAAAAGCTAAAATATTGAACAAATTTTTCTCATCAGTATTTAATAGAGAGGACCAGATTGTGGGATTAGTGAGTAACAATAACAATAGTATTGATAAAGGCCCATTGCTTAATACTTATCTGTCTGAAGAAGTAGTCCATGAACAATTAAAAAAAACTTAAGACTAATAATTCTCCTGGTCCAGATGGCCTACATCCTAGGGTTCTGATGGAGCTAAATGCTGAAATAGCAAGGCCGCTGTATCTGATTTTCACTAAGTTACTTAGATCAGGCATAGTACCAAAGTACTGGTGTATAGCGGATGTAGTCCCAATATTTAAAAAAGCGTATTAAACTTCATCCTGGTAACTATAGACCGGTTAGTCTGACATCAATAGTGGGAAAACTATTGGAAAGTATACTAAGGGACAGCATACAGGACTGCTTTGAGAACTCCCATGCTAATAATAAGAACCAGCATGGTTTTGTGAGAAATAGGTCATGCCAAACTAATTTGATTAGCTTCTATGAGATAGGAAGCTACAATCTCGACCATAGTAACTCAATAGATGTGGTTTATCTGGATTTTGCAAAAGCTTTCGACACAGTACCTCACAGGAGGCTGTTTTTCAAATTAAGGGAGCTTCGTATAGCAGACACTATTTGTACATGGGTGAGTAATTGGCTTAATAACAGGGAACAGCGAGTGGTGATTAATGGGGTGTTTTCCACCTGGATTAAAGTAATTAGTGGAATACCGCAGGGTTCTGTTCTGGGTCCACTATTATTTAATATATTTATTAATGATTTAGGAGAAGGACTAATAAGCAAAGTGTCAATTTTTGCAGACGATACTAAAATATCAATCAAGTCAGATGTGGATGTGGAGTCTCTTCAGAACGATTTATTTAAACTGGAAGTTTGGGCAATGAAATGGTGTATGAGGTTTAATGTGGAAAAATGTAAAGTTATGCACTTTGGGACTAAGAATATACATGCAACCTACCAATTAAATGAGGGAAAAAATAGGGGCAACTGTATTAGAAAAGGATTTGGGAGTGTTCATTGATAGTAGATTTAGCGGCAACACACAATGTCAAAGTGCAGCAACAAAGGCAAATAAAGTGTTAGCATGCAATAAAAAGGGAATTGAGACAAGGGATGAGAGCGTAATCCTGCCACTGTGCAAATCATTGGTACGGCCGCATCTTGAGTATTGTGTACAGTTCTGTGTACCACACTATAAAAAAGACATATTATAACTTAAAAAGGTTCAGAGGCGGGCTACCAAATTGATTAAGGGGTTGGAGACACTGGACCATGAGGAGAGGCTTTCTAGATTAGATATGTTTACACTAGAAATTAGACGACTAAGAGGAGATATGATTTTATATTTAGAAATATATAAAGGGGCAATATGCGGAGCTATCATGTGAGTTGTTTACTAAGAGACCTCTACACAAAATGCGCAGACACCCGCTAAGGCTTGAGGAGAGGAAATTTCGTACTCAGCGCAGGAAGGGATTCTTCGCTGTAAGAGCAATACGAATATGGAATACACTGCCAGACAAGGTTGTAATGGCGGACTCAGTCAATGGGGTATATTTACTAAGGTGACGATTTTTTTCTTCAAAGTGTCATTTCGGCAATTTACTAAGCAAAAATCTCGGCAGTGATGAGGGCATTCGTAATATTTTGGAAGTCCTAGGAAAAAATCACGAATCAATACACCATCGGTCAAATACGCCAGCAATTTGGTAGAAATCGGTAATTTACTAAAAAGTGCAAATCACAAACACTGCCGACAATAGCCAAACACTGCCATGCTGAAATACAATTCGTGAAGAAGTGCTAAAAAAAAACAGACCTGCTTTTTTATCCCTTGTTTGGATAGGCATGCAGGGATCCATGAGATCCGTGCATGTTTATCAGTGGGAAGGGGATGGGAAAGTGTTTATTTTTCCCAAAAAAATTGCGTGGGGTCCCCCCTCCTAAGCAAAACCAGCCTCGGGCTCTTTGAGCCGGTCCTGGTTGCAAAAATATGGGGGGGAAAATGATAGAGGTTCCCCCATATTTAAACAACCAGCACCGGGCTCTGCGCCTGGTCCTGGTTCCAAAAATACGGGGGACAAAAAGCGTAGGGGTCCCCCGTATTTCTGAAACCAGCACCGGGCTCCACTAGCCAGATACATAATGCGACAGCCGGGGGACACTTTTATATAGGTCCCGGCGGCCCTGGCATTACATAACCAACTAGTCACCCCTGGCTGGGGTACCCTGGAGGAGTGGGGACCCCTTCAATCAAGGGGTCCCCCCCCTACAGCCACCCAAGGACCAGGGGTGAAGCCCGAGGCTGTCCCCCCATCCAAGGGCTGCGGATGGGAGGCTGATAGCCGTTTTGTAAAAAAATGAATATTGTTTTTAGTAGCAGTACTACAAGTCCCAGCAAGCCTCCCCCGCAAGCTGGTACTTGGAGAACCACAAGTACCAGCATGCGGAGGAAAACCGGGCCCGCTGGTACCTGTAGTACTACTACTAAAAAAATACCCCAATAAAAACATAAGACACACACCTTAAAAGTATAACTTTAATGCATACATCCACACCTCCATATACACATACTTACCTTATGTTCACACAAGGGTCGGTCCTCTTCTCCATGTAGAATCCATGGTGTACCTGTGGAAAAAATTATACTCACAAAATCCAGGGTAGAAGGCTCTTCTTGTAATCCATTTGTAATCCAGGTACTTGTCAAAATAAAAAAAAATGGATACCCGACCTCGCACTGAAAGGGGCCCCATGTTTTCACATGGGACCCCTTTCCCCGAATGCCAGAAACCCCCTCTGACTTATGTCTAAGAGGGTTCCATCAGCCAATCAGGGAGCGCCACATTGTGGCACCCTCCTGATTGGCTGTGTGCTCCTGTACTGTATGACAGGCGGCACCCGGCAGTGTTACAATGTAGCGCCTATGCGCTCCATTATAACCAATGGTGGAAACTTTGTGGTCAGCAGTGAGGTTACTTTCGGTCAACCGCTGACCATAAAGTTCCCACCATTGGTTACAATGGAGCGCATAGGAGCTACATTGTAACACTGCCGTGGGCTACCTGTCATACAGTACAGGAGCACACAGCCAATCAGGAGGGTGCCACAATGTGGTGCTCCCTGATTGGCTGATGGAACCCTCTTAGACATAAGTCAGAGGGGGTTTCTGGCATTCGGGGAAAGGGGTCCCATGTGAAAACATGGGGCCCCTTTCAGTGCGAGGTCGGGTATCCGTTTTTTTTATTTTGACAAGTACCTGGATTACAAATGGATTACAAGAAGAGCCTTCTACCCTGGATTTTGTGAGTATAATTTTTTCCACAGGTACACCATGGATTCTACATGGAGAAGAGGACCGACCCTCGTGTGAACATAAGGTAAGTATGTGTATATGGAGGTGTGGATGTATGCATTAAAGTTATACTTTTAAGGTGTGTGTCTTATGTTTTTATTGGGGTATTTTTTTAGTAGTAGTACTACAGGTACCAGCGGGCCCGGTTTTCCTCCGCATGCTGGTACTTGTGGTTCTCCAAGTACCAGCTTGCGGGGGAGGCTTGCTGGGACTTGTAGTATTGCTACTAAAAACAATATTCATTTTTTTACAAAACGGCTATCAGCCTCCCATCCGCAGCCCTTGGATGGGGGGGACAGCCTCGGGCTTCACCCCTGGTCCTTGGGTGGCTGGAGGGGGGGGGACCCCTTGATTGAAGGGGTCCCCACTCCTCCAGGGTACCCCGGCCAGGGGTGACTAGTTGGTTATGTAATGCCAGGGCCGCCGGGACCTATATAAAAGTCTCCTCCGGCTGTGGCATTATGTATCTGGCTAGTGGAGCCCGGTGCTGGTTTCAGAAATACGGGGGACCCCTACGCTTTTTGTCCCCCGTATTTTTGGAACCAGGACCAGGCGCAGAGCCCGGTGCTGGTTGTTTAAATATGGGGGAACCTCTATCATTTTTTTCCCATATTTTTGCAACCAGGATCGGCTCAAAGAGCCCGAGGCTGGTTTTGCTTAGGAGGGGGGACCCCACGCAATTTTTTTTTTATTTTAACACTGATTTTTTTAATTAACAAGGTGCACAATGAAGCCCAGCACGGATCTCTCAGATCCGGCCGAGATTCATTGTATTAAAGTCGGCAGTGTTTTACAAGTCACTCACGTAAAACACTGCCAAAAAAAACGAATGACATCGACATCGGTAAAACCGAAAATGCAGAATACGGCAGCTTAGTAAATTAGTCGTACTAAATTCAAGAAGTTGTAACTTTACACTTTCGATGTCATTCGTGATTGAACTTTGACCTCAAACGGGAAAATACGATTTTTAGTAAATATACCCCAATGAGTTTAAAAATGAGTTAGACAAATTCCTTATGGAAAAAGATATACGAGGATATAGCCTTTTAACCTAAATAGAATAGGGAATGCAATATAATTCAGGTTGAACTCGATGGACTACTAGTCTTTTTTCAACCTCAGCAACTATGTTACTATGTTACAGTACAGCATGGCCCATCACCATAGTAACATCAACAACTGTGAAAAATAGAATGAAGGACCTGAATATAACAACAATAATGACAGCAATGATATTTACAAGGCATAGCATAACCCTAAAGGGAAAAGATAGCATTATATGAAATAAATCAACATTATGAATGCTACCAAGAAATTATTATATTAATTTAAATGACAGGTATTTGTTACAAAGTAACAATGAAGGTCTTAGAAAAAATTAGTATAAGATTTCATTGAGGCCACCCGAATGTATTACCCCCAGACTCACTATCCATCGCGCCTCACATTGTAACAATTTACGAGCATGATTGCCCCATCTCATAGAGAGTGGGATATGGTCGATCATGCGATATCGGATGCTCACTAATGGATGATTATTTTGAACAAAGTGGCAAGCAACGGGTTGCTCTCTCATACCAATTATTAAGGCATTACAGATGGCGGATCTATGAGCCATCATAAGCTCCTTAAACTTTCTTTCCATCTTACCAATGTAAGATAATCCACATGGACACAAGGGTATTCAAATGATATATCACACAAAATCTCCTTTTTAAAGTGGCCCCCATTTTTGCTCATATCGCACCCATAGTAATCAGGTTTAGCTTCATAAATGATTGGGCGCCTCGCTAACCCGGGGGTAATAAGCTGAAATTATTATACCATGCCCATCAGCAGAAACAGAACAGGTGTGGAAGGGGGTGAAAAGAATTGAATACTGCCCAAGATTTGGTACACAACAAAATTAGAGTTACAATTGAGTTGGTGTCTGATGTAAATAGTTAATCCACTATGCGGATGTGAAAATGTGGGATTACAAATTGGCATGTCGTACAGGAACACCTAATGCAACCTAATTTTGCCCTAGGTAAAAAACGTCAAAGAGGAAGATGGGGTATGATCCCTTTTTTAAATGTCTGTTTTAACCAGGGAGTCCCGAAGGTTCCGGCCCCTAAACTAACATGGCATAAAACTAAAATTAGACAAGTGTAGAGATTTAACTGATTCTACCAATGGCCAGTGTGTTTTAGAAACTTGATCACTTATAGGGGAAGCCGTGGTGTACTAATTTACCCATGGAAATTTACGGTTAGTAGATGAATGTGTGTTTCTCTCTCCAGAGATAATACCTTTGTCTTAAGGGCTATACACGTTTGTTGATCCGCCGCCGAGCTGCCCGACAATGGATACGGCCGATGGGAAACCCGGCGGCGGGGGGGGGGGGGGGGCAGTGACAGGGGGAGTGAAGTTTCTTCATTCCCCCCATCACCCGGCTCCATAGCAATGCAGGCAAATATGGACGATCTCGTCCATATTGGCCTGCATGCTCAAGCGACGGGGCACCAGCGATGAACGAGTGCGGGGCCGCGCATCATTCATTGCTGGTGCCTCCACACTCAAAGATATGAACGGTATCTCTTTCATTAATGAACGAGATTGTTCATATCCTTGAGTATTACCGCCCAGTGTGTAGGGCCTACTAGATTTGAGTAGCAATTTTAATGAATAACCCCTAGCAATGAATGTATTAATTAATTTGTCAATTATTATTACACATAACTTAATTTGTGGACAGCTATGGTTTTATTTCTTTGCATGTGCAGATTGCATGGGTTTTTACTGACATTTGGTGAAAATGTCATTACAATAGCCCCATTACAAATATACTTACTGAGAAAAATGTTGATGTGTTCAATACTTATTTTATACTGTATACTTTATATAGTGACAAACAGGATAGTTTGTCCCAGTCTTATGAAAGAGACTAATGCCTTTTCTGGGAGACTACAGTCTTATGGTAAAGACAGGGTTTAAGCTCCACACAGCTCTACACACACAGCACACACACACAGGTGCATCATATGGTTTGAGTAATTAGAGGGTAGTGCTTGAGGAGTAGTAGGCTTTTGTGTTTGGGTCAGGGCAATCGATACTGGTCTGTCACAACTGAGGGCTGGTGCAGACCAGGGGAGGCCTCAGCTGTAGGGGCTGAGGTGTATGTGAACCTGGGAGGCAATGTGGGACTCTTTGACATGCAGATGACCTTGCAGTACCAAAGCCTGAAGGCGTGACCACGACAACAGGAGAAAAGTTAATGAGTTTTATTGAGCACAGTTCAGATGGTACATCGGCAGTTGCAGTATTCAGGTATAATGAAATATAAAACAGTACACAGTTCCTAGGAATGTAGCAGTGGTTAGGATGTCTTTGGGTGTGTCAATATCATAAGACAGTCTTGAGAGACTAGGAGATGGAAAGTCCTTGACCAACACCCATCCGCGGAGTAATGGAATTGAGTATAGGAACTGGCCAGCTGATGTTACACTGGAAGCTGGGAGTACTGAAGAATCAATGATACTGGGTAAGCACAAATGAACTGCTGGGTAATGCCAGATAGAACCGGACCAGGTGATGAACTGTGTGGAAGTGCTGGTTAACCAATGTAGCTGAAGAACAGATGAGCGACACTGTTGAAGCTAGGGATTGTTGGTTATTGAGGATCGATGGCGGAACACTGATGGTATCTGGAAACCGATGGCAGAGCACCGATGGTACCAGGAGACAGGATACCGCTGGAAGCTAGACCCTGGAAGCCGGTGTTAGGAAACTGCCAATCGCAGGGTGCAATGATAGGACACTGCAGAGTCATGCTGCACCGCAAGGTGGTAACTGGTGCGGGTCTCTAGTGGAGTTGAAGACAGGAGCTGGAAATACCTGGAGCTTAGCAGAACAACCACAATGAGATGAGACTGGAAACACTGGGTTTGACAACCAAAGCACTGACACTTTCCTAGTCCAGGAACAGGATATTTATACCTGCTGGGAGGCAGGCATTGGCTGATCAATTATGCAGAGTCCAGCAGCGCAGCGGATAGGTGAAGTGATAGCATGTGACTGGGAAAAACATGGCTGCGCTCATGTTAGCATTTGGAGGGAAAGTCAGTTTGTGAAACCATGTGGAGAAACGGCAGTAATGGCGGTGGAGGCCGTGGAGGGCAGGAGACACCATACATAATTATTTGCACACTGGAACCACAGGGATGGCGACGGAGGCCGCGGAGGGCTGGAGACGCCATTTTAGGATTTTGCAAGTTGCACTTATGAAGCTGCTGTGACAGCACTGCGGGATCACAGGGAGGATATGTGAAGTGAGGACATCAGCAACGCAGTTGGGATCCGGCCCTGGAATGCTGAGCCAGCCTCAGGAGACACTTGAAAGGTAAATAATGGCGTCCAGTTACCCGAATCGTGACATGGACAAGCTGGCCAGTGAATAGCTAGGTGACCAGTGTATTTTCAGTGATAGGGTTGTGGGAATTAGGGTTACCACCTCATCCCTTTAATTCTGGACACATTAATTACACAGGTTCTGTGGTTGGCTGACTTCAAGACTCCATTTTACCTGGTTTTAATCAGCCACAGAACCTGTGCAATTAATGAGTCAAGAATTAAAGGGTTGAGGTGGTAACCCTAGCAGGAATACATACAGATGTGTCCACTTACATCTTTGCTTTTTTACCAATTTGGCACAACATGCAAAACACAGCTAAGCTGTTTTTCACGAGTAGTAAGTGGATGAATCTTAAAAAATTTTGATTGCCATAATAGAATTAGTGATGAGCGGGTTCGGTTTCTCGGAAACCGAACCCCCCGAACTTCACCCTTTTTACACGGGTCCGAGGCATACTCGGATTCTCCCGTATGGCTCGGTTAACCCGAGCGCGCCCGAACGTCATCATCCCGCTGTCGGATTCTCGCGAGATTCGGATTCTATATAAGCAGCCGCGCATCGCCGCCATTTTCACTCGTGCATTGGAAATGTTAGGGAGAGGACGTGGCTGGCGTCCTCTCCGTGTATTGTTGATGCAAATATTTGTGCTTGCTTTACTTATTGCTTAATTGTGGGGACTGGGGAGCAGCTGTATATTAATATAGGAGGAGTACAGTGCAGAGTTTTGCTGATCAGTGACCACCAGTTTTATCCGTTCTCTGCATGAAAAAAATGCTCCTTATCTGTGCTCAGTGTGCTGCATATATCTGTGCTCACACTGCTTAATTGTGGGGACTGGGGAGCAGCTGTATTATATAGCAGGAGTACAGTGTAGAGTTTTGCTGACAGTGACCACCAGTATACGTTGTCTGCCTGAAAAACACTCCATATCTGTGCTCAGTGTGCTGCTTTATTGTGGGGACTGGGGACCACCAGTATAATATTATATAGGAGGAGTACAGTGCAGAGTTTTGCTGACCAGTGACCACCAGTATACGTTGTCTGCCTGAAAAACACTCCATATCTGTGCTGAATTGTAGACAGTATATAGTAGGAGTACAGTGCATAATTTTACTGACCACCAGTATATAATATGTCAAAGTCGAAAAATATCGTTATTCTCATCGCCATGTACTAACCCCAATGCACATGCTCGCTGCTCGTGCACCCACTCCCCTGTGCGTACGCATCCCCTCAGGTTGCGTAAGGGACGCTCCCACGTCGCCTGCGCGTGGGGATGTGCATTTACGGTAGAGTTTGTGTGCGACTAGCGAGCGACTCGATCGCTACATATTTAACCAATATAATGTGTTTTGTAGGTATTAATCCCCTTAATAATGTCTGCAAGTATGTTTAGTGTAAATGGTTCAGGGACCTGGGAATTCCTCTTTTCACGATACAAAGGGTCTGACAAAGGTTGAACAGTGGTGTCTTGTACCTAACTAAAGAGTATTTTATTAGAAACAATCCAGTGCTGGTTAGGTAGAGATTAATCGCTCCTGCGTATAGTTATGTCTATGAGTAGTTTATGGACATTTACTGTATTTGCAGTTCATTATCCATGCGGCGGGAATCTTGAAGATACCTCCCATGTGAGCAGTTTGAAATAGTCACAGCCCACCTGTTCAAATCCACCTATGACCTTTTGTCATAGTGCAGAGAGACATTCCTGTGTCCAATGAACAATGAGATTGTAGGGCCCATTGTATTGTACAGTATGTTGTGTATATAAAGACCCCCATAGCCAGACCAGCCTCACTTCTCTCCAAAAGGTTTTCCCCGTGATGACTGAGAGCTGGTTTCCAGATAGTGCATGCGATTCATCCCCACGTGTGTAAGTTTTTCTCTGTGGCCATTTCGTTACTCTGTATGTATGCAATTGTTCTTTTGTAGCTAACCTATAAGTATTTGCCATTTATCCTCTTTCTGTTTATTTGTATTTGCAATCGTTTGCTAGTGTTTGTATTTCTGCTTAGTTATTGTGTTTAGGTATTAATGTCAGGTCTGTAGTGTATGAACTGTATCTGTTTTCCCCTTTTTACGTACTAAATATCGTCAGTAAAGGTGTTGGAACCTTAGCAAGGAGTGTGTGTTTCACTAGTTAGTATAAAGGGTTACTGAGCGTCTCAGTCACTCAAACAGCTTTCATATCATAAAGGTTAATCAGCGTTACATTGTGGTAATATTACAGTACTAAGGTTTACAGTATAAGCATACCCTTATAGTGTGTTGTTACAAGGTTGTCTGTGTGTAAATCAGTGAGCGTCAGCGCCGCTCGTATCCCGCTCTCGCGGTACAGCGTCTGCTACGCTATTAGCGTAGCTTTACGGTACTCGGGCCACCTATAGCGTGCTCGATACCAAGCGTAAGCCGTGAGCGAACGTGCCGCTCGTGCGTCTCGACCACGGCCTAGCATCTGCTACGCTAAGTGCGTACCATTACGGCACCTCGTGCGCCTATTGCGTATGTTGTCTTTAATAAGTATATAGCTTAGGTTCAAGATAAATAATTAGCTTTATCAATTGGGGGCTAGTCCGGTCCACCTCATATCCACAGTCAGGCGAAAACACGCAGACTTTATCGATCAGCAAAGGGCGGATAGGTAGTATCTTGTAGTGCTGATCGGATGTGCGTCTGTGTCTGCTTCTCTTGGTTTGTAGGGATGCTGGTGGAATCCGAGGAAGGTAAGAACATACAGCTATTGTTTTAAATCTGTTTTTTTTTTGTCCTCTTTCTCTCTCTTTCTCTCTGTTTGGCGCCAATTGCGCACACAATACACACACACACACCTGTATTTTTATTTGTGTATTTTCGCATAGTCACTCTGTTGTTGCCATAAGAATTGATTGGTAGGCACGTGCTGAGGAAAGTTGGTGCTATTTAGTTGATATTATAAAGAGTAATATTTAAAGGGAGTAATTATAAAAAGCACGCACACAGCATAACAAGATACTGTGTGGTGCTCGGTAAGCGATTACAGTTGAACATCGTTTACATTTATAGAAGCGTGTTATTTGCATTACTGTGAGCGTATCTGGACTTTGTGCATACGTATCTCGGGCAACGTGCGAGATTACGTACGTGACGCAAAGGCATACACACGTGGCGTATATTACGCAGCGGGCGTACGGATACGCCCACTAAATTCAAATCACACGATAGCATTGTTTAGTGTGGGCAGGTATAGTAGCCACGTGATAATAGCACAAGTTTGTTCAGTTTCCAAAAGTTGTAGTTTAAAGAGAACCTTTATCTATTGCAAAACCCGGGGATTGAACTACTGCCTGAATGAAAGGAATTTCTGTACAGAAAAATCAGTGTGCATATGAGTGAATAGGAGTGTATGTGCAAATAAAGGTATTCTTTTGTGAACCCAGAAATCGGGATCCTGTCGGAGACCACATCAGGTGAGTGGACACTTGGTGGCGTGGGACTGGCTTTCCCGCGTTAACATTATATAAGGTAAAAAGGAGCAAGTAGTATTCGCAGACAAAAAGAACTGCAAAAGTTAAAGCGCAGCCCAGGGGGTTGGCGTAGTACCCATATAGGAAAAAGCTCTGGCTGAAGGTTTCGCAGCCTAAACAACCGATTCCGTTGGTCGCAAGGCGAATAAGTAAAATATACTTATACGCAGGGCGACTGTACCACACGTAATTGTGTGCATTAGTTTGTTACCTTGATACCCATTAAAAATTTACTGTGGGATCATAAACGCTATTTGTACATTCTAACGTGATTTGTGTAGGTTTTTGTTATTTTAAGGGAGTTTCGCTGTTCACTCAGGAAATCTCCAACAACCAATATTTACTGGGGAGGGTAGCATACTCCCACACGCCCCAGTAAATAGAGGTTACAAAAAGATCCCGAGATTGGGTACGACCAGTGGTGGGCACATTGCTGGAATTCGTATTGGCCAATAGGGGCGTGAGTGAGTGAAGGCACTCGTTGAACTTTCACCGTCGCCTTACCTCAGGGAACTTGGTTTGTTTTGTAAGAATTCGCTGAAACAGCAATATCTGCAAACAATGGGGGCCAGTTGCTCAAGAAAGGAACGTCCAACAAGGGCTCACATTGGTGTTTGTTGGCCCAAAGGGTCAGCACGGTCAGGTATTATGCAAAGAATGGGAACGAATGACTGAGGATGATGGGGAACAGTTTCCCAGGGTGGGCAGTTTGAATCCTGAGGTATTGCAAAATCTAAGAAAAAGGATAAGTCTAATAACATCTGCAAAACAGAGGATTAGGCATTATGATTGTTTACAGTTATGGCAACGGGAAGGTGAGATACAAGGAGGATTAGCTTACACAGCTGACTCTCACGTTGGTAAGAAAAACATGGCAAATAGAGAACAAATGGCTGCAGAGAATGACACACTGGTATATGATAATTGTGCACTTAGCAACTGTATTATTAATGATAAGAATAATTGTAACAAATGTAATAATGATAGAAGGAAAACTGATAAATGTACAAATTCTAACCCGTGCAAGTTGCACTCCATGTTAAACTTCCCTCAGGATTACAAGCAAGAAAGTGAGCCCAGCACGATATCGGCACCTTTTCCAGCAGCCATCATACAAGACATCCAGGTGGACGCGACCCAATCGGTAAAGGCAGTAGTCAAACCCCATAACGGAGGGTCAGGTGAGGTCATGTCCACAGGTAAGTACGGTGTTATATATCATACACAGACAAATGCACCTCATAAAGTAGTAGTTTATGTATTAATGGATGGTTTAAAGGTAGTATTGAGAACAAGGGTACGGACCACCAACCCAAACTGGAGAAATATCTTGGTGGCTGCATTAAGAAAGTCCGCTGTTGGGCATGATCAAAACATCAGTAAGCACAGGGAGGCACAGGGAGGTAAGAAGCCTCAGATCCCTGTGGGTAAGTCAAAGGTGATAAGATGTTATAATTGCCAGAGAGAAGGTCATTTTGCATGAAATTGTAGGTTTTTGAAGATACACACAAGGTAGATAAACCCCCTAGACAAAAACACGAGCAAAGTCATGACACACGAAATTGTAATCAGGAATCACCTAGGAAGAAGTTTGGGCCGCACCTGTAATGTGCAGTCAGTAAAGTTGATCATTAGTCGTGACAGTAAGCCTGAGGTTACAGTTACTGAAATTGGGAGGTCAGTTCCTTGTAGACACAGGAACGGCCGGGTAAACTTTGTAATTTATCTTTGAATGTTTTCTTCTCATCTGTAACTTTCATCAGCAGAACTCACAGCTACTTGGTCTTTTCAGAAGTCTACCTAACCCCAGTATGTCTTACCAGCATCGTTGTGTTTGGCCAGACGCAAAGGGTGGAGAGGGGAAGTACTGGTGGGGGGGGGGACTATGCAGAGATACTGGTGGACATGTTGATGTGACAGCCTGTTGATGAAAATCCGATAATGTTTTTTTTTCCCTTTCCAAATTGTTCTCTCTCTTTTTGTTCTTTCATGTTTTACGGATGGTATGTCACACAAAAGTTAGACAAATGGTAATGCAAGATTTTATGCTCCTTACAGAAAGATCGCTGATTTGGAAAGAATATTGTATCACCGGAGTGTTCGTTTTTGGGAAGACTGAGAGACAGCACCATTGAGATGACATCTGAGCAAGAAGAACAACAAGACCAGAGGACAAACCATAACAAGTTTTTTTTTTCCCCTTCAATTATTTTTCTGTACCCCCATTACAACTTTCTCTATCTCCTCCTGTAAGATGGACTCGTCCCAAGAGACTGCAGTCCGTGTTTTCCTGTTGACCCTGTTGTTGACCAGAGCAGTCTGTTTCGGTGAGAGTACCAGTGAGGTCGAGAGAGGATCTGGAATGGGATCTGATGATCAGGATGGATTCGTAGAATTCCAATAGCAACACAATCACCGAGCAAAGGCGAGTACCAGAAAACGATCTAGTAGCCATGTTATTTATAGACATTGTAAAGGATTGTTAGCTGAAGATAATTGTATCTGTAGGAATTGTGATAACATAGTTGAGGACGGTTGCATCAAGGAATGTCAGTCCAGTTTCAATATCAATATGGACCGGCATCCATTGAGTGACTATCACTCATTAGTGGGTAAAGTGTTAAACCAGACAGACTGCTGGGTGTGCTCTCAAGTACCTCAAGGTCATAGCAAATCAGGACTAGTACCATTCCCTTTAACGACAGGAGAGGTACTTGAGTTAAGTGGTGGGAGGCCGGTGGACAAGAGATTTAATATCTCTAGTCCTCCTAGTTTGAGGCTCCATCAATACCACGTAGATAGGTCCTTAGTATGCTTTAACATTTCCAATCCCCGAAAGCCGGGAAATTGGGAAGTGTCATGGAGTAATCAAACCATGACATTTTCACATAGAGCAGATAGAATGCCCATAGATTTAGAGCTTATACGCCAGATAGCCCACAGTGGAAAATATTTCCGGTATAGATACACTCTAGGAAGTAGGATCATGCGAGTTGGAGAAGTATCACCAGGATACTGTGCACATATCGTACAACCGGATACGTGTACTAGACAGATGGGAGAATTAGGGGTAGGAGATTTCACATGGAAAGTTTGTAACATGGTTATGTCATGCTCCATCCCATATGTTCTCCCCGATGATGCATATTTCATATGCGGGAGGAAGGCGTATAAGTGGCTTGCCCCAAACTCAGAGGGATTGTGTTACATTGGAAAGGTACTGCCTGAAGTAATGACTGTATCCCATAACAAAATGAAAGACATTCACCGCGGTGCCCAAGCTCCTTATATTCACACTCATTACAAGCACGTTGTTAAAAGGCACCTGATAGAGAGGACAGAGCATCCGGCCTCTGATCTGATCCATGAATCCACCGGGATTCAATTCCTACTCGCGTTAGATATCACTCGTACCGCCAGAGGAGTGATAAACTTTAGGTATATAAACGCACTTGCGAACCTGATAGACAATATCACCGAAATGTATGACGACACGTTCAGGTATACTGGGAGAGAGCTACAAGCCTACAAAACAGAGCTGGTTCAGCATAGGATGATTCTCAATTACCTCACAGCAGTGACAGGCGGGTATTGTGTTACCCTAGCAACTCAGTATGGTGTAAAGTGCTGCACGTATATTACAAACAGCACTGAGGACCCGGCCGAGGTCATAGACCAAAAGATGGATGACATTTTGCAATTAAAGTGGGAGTTTCGAAGGAGGCATAATCTTACTCTCACTGCTGTGGGTAATGAACTGACCAGCTGGGTGTCATGGTTGAACCCACGAAATTGGTTCTCTGGTTTAGGAGAATGGGCCCAAGGCATTATCATGGATGTAGGGAAATTTCTCTTGTGTATTCTGGGAGTCGTCATATTGATTGGTCTGATATTTAGATGCGTTCGGACTTTAACGAAGTGTAAACGTAGTACCAGAGTGATGAGTCTGAGGAGCGAGGACACTGTAATAACAACAACTAATTTAATTTATGATCCGTCAATAGAGACAATGTTGTGATGAAAATGTGATTCCACGGTCCGTTTCTTTCACCCATTTCTCCTTTGTTTTCCTCCAAGGTACAAGGACATCCACTTGGAAGAAGAATTTGACAACCTCTTTTATACAGACCATTGATGAACTGTGTCACAGACACCCAATACTTTTAGTGACTTTAACTATCTACTGGAAACCCAATACTTTAGAGACTGTAATTTTATGGACACTGGAAAAGCTTTTGCTCACCACTTACAGCAAAAGCACCGCGAGACATCAGACAACACGTACATCAGACAAGACCTCAACAAGACCCCAATCGGCGACTGTCTACTAAAACTCACATAGTTATATGACTGCATTTATAACGATTGTTTCTTATCTTCATCTCTACAACTTCCAGGTAGTATTCCACATAGTCGACAGGTGATTTTCACATACTAGCATCCACATACTCTCCCCCTTCATGTATCATCAACTAATGTGCACCCCATTTGTTGCAACCAAAAGCCGAAAAGAGCTCGGTAGAATTTGACAGCCCATCCACAGACCCTTAATACGGGATAAGAAGGATTCAAATGTATACTTCGCAATACCTCGAAGCTTGCTTTAAAACACGTACGGCACGATGATACATGACCCCTCAGACATGGATTCATACACACATGCTTTACTATCTCACTAGGTCATATCTTTCCCACCTTCTCCTCTCCTCCCTTTACCCAATCATAAAAAGGTATTTACATGATGACATATATTTTTCTGTTTGAATTGTTTAGGAAGTGGCAGTTATTGGTGACTGCCAAAGGGTGGACTGTCAAAGTTGAAAAATATCGTTATTCTCATCGCCATGTACTAACCCCAATGCACATGCTCGCTGCTCGTGCACCCACTCCCCCGTGCGTACGCATCCCCTCAGGTTGCGTAAAGGACGCTCCCACGTCGCCTGCGCGTGGGGATGTGCATTTACGGTAGAGTTTGTGTGCGACTAGCGAGCGACTCGATCGCTACATATTTAACCAATATAATGTGTTTTGTAGGTATTAATCCCCTTAATAATGTCTGCAAGTATGTTTAGTGTAAATGGTTCAGGGACCTGGGAATTCCTCTTTTCACGATACAAAGGGTCTGACAAAGGTTGAACAGTGGTGTCTGGTACCTAACTGAAGAGTATTTTATTAGAAACAATCCGTTGCTGGTTAGGTAGAGATTAATCGCTCTTGCGTATAGTTATGTCTATGAGTAGTTTATGGACATTTACTGTATTTGCGGTTCATTATCCATGCGGCGGGAATCTTGAAGATACCTCCCATCTGAGCAGTTTGAAATAGTCACAGCCCACCTGTTCAAATCCACCTATGACCTTTTGTCATAGTGCAGAGAGACATTCCTGTGTCCAATGAACAATGAGATTGTAGGGCCCATTGTATTGTACAGTATGTTGTGTATATAAAGACCCCCATAGCCAGACCAGCCTCACTTCTCTCCAAAAGGTTTTCCCCGTGATGACTGAGAGCTGGTTTCCAGATAGCGCATGCGATTCATCCCCACGTGTGTAAGTTTTTCTCTGTGGCCATTTCGTTACTCTGTATGTATGCAATTGTTCTTTTGTAGCTAACCTATAAGTATTTGCCATTTATCCTCTTTCTGTTTATTTGTATTTGCAATCGTTTGCTAGTGTTTGTATTTCTGCTTAGTTATTGTGTTTAGGTATTAATGTCAGGTCTGTAGTGTATGAACTGTATTTGTTTTCCCCTTTTTATGTACTAAATATCGTCAGTAAAGGTGTTGGAACCTTAGCAAGGAGTGTGTGTTTCACTAGTTAGTATAAAGGGTTACTGAGCGTCTCAGTCGCTCAAACAGCTTTCATATCATAAAGGTTAATCAGCGTTACATTGTGGTAATATTACAGTACTAAGGTTTACAGTATAAGCATACCCTTATAGTGTGTTGTTACAAGGTTGTCTGTGTGTAAATCAGTGAGCGTCAGCGCCGCTCGTATCCCGCTCTCGCGGTACAGCGTCTGATACGCTATTAGCGTAGCTTCACGGTACTCGGGCCGCCTATAGCGTGCTCGATACCAAGCGTAAGCCGTGAGCGAACGTGCCGCTCGTGCGTCTTGACCACGGCCTAGCGTCTGCTACGCTAAGTGCGTACCATTACGGCACCTCGTGCGCCTATTGCGTATGTTGTTTTTAATAAGTATATAGCTTAGGTTCAAGATAAATAATTAGCTTTATCAAATATATAGGAGTACGGTACAGAAGGCCACTGCTGTACCTACCTATGTGTCGTCAAGTATACTATCCATCCATACCTGTGGTGCATTTCAGTTTTGCACAGTTTGCTGACCACCAGTATATAATATATAGCATTACGGTACAGTAGGCCACTGCTGTACCTACCTCTGTGTCGTCAAATATACTATCCATCCATACCTGTGGTGCATTTCAGTTTTGCACAGTTTGCTGACCACCAGTATATAATATATAGCATTACGGTACAGTAGGCCACTGCTGTACCTACCTCTGTGTCGTCAAGTATTCTATCCATCTACATTCTATACCTGTGGTGCATTTTAGTTTTGCAGTTTGCTGACACAGTGACCACCAGCATATATAGCAGTATGGTACGGAAGGCCACTGCTGTACCTACCTCTGTGTCGTCAAGTATACTATCCATCTACATTCTATACCTGTGGTGCATTTTAGTTTTGCAGTTTGCTGACACAGTGACCACCAGTATATAAAGCAGTAGGGTACGGAAGGCCACTGCTGTACCTACCTCTGTGTCGTCAAGTATACTATCCATCTACATTCTATACCTGTGGTGCATTTTAGTTTTGCAGTTTGCTGACAGTGACCACCAGTATATATAGCAGTACGGTACGGAAGGCCACTGCTGTACCTACCTCTGTGTCGTCAAGTATACTATCCATCTAGATTCTATACCTGTGGTGCATTTTAGTTTTGCAGTTTGCTGACAGTGACCACCAGTATATATAGCAGTACGGTACGGTAGGCCACTGCTGTACCTACCTCTGTGTCGTCAAGTATACTATCCATCTAGATTCTATGCCTGTGGTGCATTTCAGTTTTGCAGTTTGCTGACACAGTGACCACCAGTATATATAGCGGTACGGTACGGAAGGCCACTGCTGTACCTACCTCTGTGTCATCAAGTATACTATCCATCTATATTCTATACCTGTGGTGCATTTTAGTTTTGCAGTTTGCTGACACAGTGACCACCAGTATATATGGCAGTACGGTACGGAAGGCCACTGCTGTACCTACCTCTGTGTCATCAAGTATACTATCCATCTACATTCTATACCTGTGGTGCATTTTAGTTTTGCAGTTTGCTGACACAGTGACCACCAGTATATAAAGCAGTACGGTACGGAAGGCCACTGCTGTACCTACCTCTGTGTCGTCAAGTATACTATCCATCTACATTCTATACCTGTGGTGCATTTTAGTTGTGCGCAGTATATATAGTAGTAGGCCATTGCTATTGATACTGGCATATAATTCCACACATTAAAAAATGGAGAACAAAAATGTGGAGGGTAAAATAGGGAAAGATCCACTTCCACCTCGTTCTGAAGCTGCTGCCACTAGTCATGGCCGAGACGATGAAATGCCATCAACGTCGTCTGCCAAGGCCGATGCCCAATGTCATAGTAGAGAGCATGTAAAATCCAAAAAACAAAAGTTCAGTAAAATGACCCAAAAATCAAAATTGAAAGCGTCTGATGAGAAGCGTAAACTTGCCAATATGCCATTTACGACACGGAGTGGCAAGGAACGGCTGAGGCCCTGGCCTATGTTCATGGCTAGTGGTTCAGATTCACATGAGGATGGAAGCACTCATCCTCTCGCTAGAAAAATGAAAAGACTTAAGCTGGCAAAAGCACAGCAAAGAACTGTGCGTTCTTCTAAATCACAAATCCCCAAGGAGAGTCCAATTGTGTCGGTTGCGATGCCTGACCTTCCCAACACTGGACGGGAAGAGCTTGCGCCTTCCACCATTTGCACGCCCCCTGCAAGTGCAGGAAGGAGCACCCGCAGTCCAGTTACTGATAGTCAAATTGAAGATGTCACTGTTGAAGTACACCAGGATGAGGATATGGGTGTTGCTGGCGCTGCGGAGGAAATTGACAAGGAGGATTCTGATGGTGAGGTGGTTTGTTTAAGTCAGGCACCCGGGGAGACACCTGTTGTCCATGGGACGAATATGACCATTGACATGCCTGGTCAAAATACAAAAAAAATCATCTCTTCGGTGTGGAATTATTTCAACACAAATGCGGACAACAGGTGTCAAGCCGTGTGTTGCCTTTGTCAAGCTGTAATAAGAAGGGGTAAGGACGTTAACCACCTTGGAACATCCTTCCTTATACGTCACCTGCAGCGCATTCATCATAAGTCAGTGACAAGTTCAAAAACTTTGGATGACAGTGGAAGCAGTCCACTGACCACTAAATCCCTTCCTCTTGTAACCAAGCTCCTGCAAACCACACCACCTACTCCCTCAGTGTCAATTTCCACCTTACACAGGAAAGCCAATAGTCCTGTAGGCCATGTCAATGGCAAGTCTGACGAGTCCTCTCCTGCCAGGGATTCCTCCAATGCATCCTTGAGTGTAACGCCTACTGCTGCTGGCACTGCTGTTGTTGCTGCTGGGAGTCGATCGTCATCCCAGAGGGGAAGTCGGAAGGCCACTTGTACTACTTCCAGTAAGCAATTGACTGTCCAACAGTCCTTTGCGAGGAAGATGAAATATCACAGCAGTCATCCTGCTGCAAAGCGGATAACTCAGGCCTTGGCAGCCTGGGCGGTGAGAAACATGGTTCCGGTATCCACCGTTAATTCAGAGGCAACTAGAGACTTGATTGAGGTACTGTGTCCCCGGTACCAAATACCATCTAGGTTCCATTTCTCTAGGCAGGCGATACCGAAAATGTACACAGACGTCAGAAAAAGAGTCACCAGTGTCCTAAAAAATGCAGTTGTACCCAATGTCCACTTAACCACGGACATGTGGACAAGTGGAGCAGGGCAGACTCAGGACTATATGACTGTGACAGCCCACTGGGTAGATGTATTGCCTCCCGCAGCAAGAACATCAGCGGTGGCACCAGTAGCAGCATCTCGCAAACGCCAACTCGTTCCTAGGCAGGCTACGCTTTGTATCACCGATATCCAGAGGCACACAGCTGACAACCTCTTACGGAAACTGAGGAAGATCATCGCAGAATGGCTTACGCCAATTGGACTCTCCTGGGGATTTGTGACATCGGACAACGCCAGCAATATTGTGTGTGCATTACATCTGGGCAAATTCCAGCACGTCCCATGTTTTGCACATACATTGAATTTGGTGGTGCAGAATTATTTAAAAAACGACAGGGGCGTGCAAGAGATGCTGTCGGTGGCCCGAAGAATTGCGGGCCACTTTTGGCATTCAGCCACCGCGTGCCGAAGACTGGAGCACCACCAAACATTCCTGAACCTGCCCTGCCATCATCTGAAGCAAGAGGTGGTAACGAGGTGGAATTCAACCCTCTATATGCTTCAGAGGATGGAGGAGCAGCAAAAGGCCATTCAAGCCTATACATCTGCCCACGATATAGGCAGAGGAGGGGGAATGCACCTGACTCAAGCGCAGTGGAGAATTATTTCAATGTTGTACAAGGTTCTGCAACCCTTTGAACTTGCCACACGTGAAGTCAGTTCAGACACTGCCAGCCTGAGTCAGGTCATTCCCCTCATCAGGCTTTTGCAGAAGAAGCTGGAGACATTGAAGGAGGAGCTAAAACAGAGCGATTCCGCTAGGCATGTGGGACTTGTGGATGGAGCCCTTAATTTGCTTAACCAGGATTCACAGGTGGTCAATCTGTTGAAATCAGAGCACTACATTTTGGCCACCGTGCTCGATCCTAGATTTAAAACCTACGTTGTATCTCTCTTTCCGGCAGACACAAGTCTGCAGAGGTTCAAAGACCTGCTGGTGAGAAAATTGTCAAGTCAAGCGGAACGTGACCCGTCAACATCTAATCCTTCACATTCTCCCGCAACTGGGGGTGCGAGGAAAAGGCTAAGAATTCCGAGCCCACCCGCTGGCGGTGATGCAGGGCAGTCTGGAGCGAGTGCTGACATCTGGTCCGGACTGAAGGACCTGCCAACGATTACTGACATGTCGTCTACTGTCACTGCATATGATTCTCTCACCATTGAAAGAATGGTGGAGGATTATATGAGTGACCGCATCCAAGTAGGCACGTCAGACAGACCGTACGTATACTGGCAGGAAAAAGAGGCAATTTGGAGGCCCTTGCACAAACTGGCTTTATTCTACCTAAGTTGCCCTCCCTCCAGTGTGTACTCCGAAAGAGTGTTTAGTGCAGCCGCTCACCTTGTCAGCAATCGGCGTACGAGGTTACTTCCAGAAAATGTGGAGAAGATGATGTTCATCAAAATGAATTATAATCAATTCCTCCGTGGAGACATTCACCAGCAGCAATTGCCTCCAGAAAGTACACAGGGACCTGAGATGGTGGATTCCAGTGGGGACGAATTAATAATCTGTGAGGAGGGGGATGTACACAGTGAAAGGGGTGAGGAATCGGAGGATGATGATGAGGTGGACATCTTGCCTCTGTAGAGCCAGTTTGTGCAAGGAGAGATCAATTGCTTCTTTTTTTGGTGGGGGCCCAAACCAACCAGTCATTTCAGTCACAGTCGTGTGGCAGACCCTGTCGCTGAAATGATGGGTTCGTTAAAGTGTGCATGTCCTGTTTATACAACACAAGGGTGGGTGGGAGGGCCCAAGGACAATTCCATCTTGCACCTCTTTTTTCTTTAATTTTCCTTTGCATCATGTGCTGTTTGGGGACAATTTTTTTGAAGTGCCATCCTGCCTGACACTGCAGTGCCACTCCTAGATGGGCCGGGTGTTTGTGTCGGCCACTTGTGTCGCTTAGCTCAGTCACACAGCGACCTTGGTGTGCCTCTTTTTTTCTTTGCATCATGTGCTGTTTGGGGACAATTTTTTTGAAGTGCCATCCTGCCTGACACTGCAGTGCCACTCCTAGATGGGCCAGGTGTTTGTGGTTTGTGTCGGCCACTTGGGTCGCTTAGCTTAGTCACACAGCTACTTCATTGTGCCTCTTTTTTTTTTGCATTATGTGCTTTTTGGGGACAATTTTTTTAATCTGCCATCCTGTCTGACACTGCAGTGCCACTCCTAGATGGGCCTGGTGTTTGTGTCGGCCACTTGGCTCGCTTAGCTTAGTCACACAGCGACCTTGGTGCACCTCTTTTTTTCTTTGCATCATGTGCTGTTTGGGGACAATTTTTTTGAAGTGCCATCCTGCCTGACACTGCAGTGCCACTCCTAGATGGGCCAGGTGTTTGTGTCGGCCACTTGTGTCGCTTAGCTTAGCCATCCAGCGACCTCGGTGCAAATTTTAGGACTAAAAATAATATTGTGAGGTGTGAGGTGTTCAGAATAGACTGAAAATGAGTGTAAATTATGGTTATTGAGGTTAATAATACTATGGGATCAAAATGACCCCCTCCTAGATGGGCCAGGTGTTTGTGTCGGCCACTTGTGTCGCTTAACTTAGTCACACAGTGACCTTGGTGCGCCTATTTTTTTCTTTGCATCATGTGCTGTTTGGGGACAATTTTTTTAATCTGCCATCCTGTCTGACACTGCAATGCCACTCCTAGATGGGCCAGGTGTTTGTGGTTTGTGTCGGCCACTTGGGTCGCTTAGCTTAGTCACACAGCTACCTCATTGCGTCTCGTTTTTTCTTCGCATCATGTGCTGTTTGGGGACAATTTTTTTAATCTGCCATCATGTCTGACACTGCAGTGCCACTCCTAGATGGGCCAGGTGTTTGTGTCGGCCACTTGGGTCGCTTAGCTTAGTCACACAGCTACCTCATTGCGCCTCTTTTTTTCTTTGCATCATGTGCTGTTTGGGGACAATTTTTTTAATCTGCCATCCTGTCTGACACTGCAGTGCCACTCCTAGATGGGCCAGGTGTTTGTGTCGGCCACTTGGGTCGCTTAGCTTAGTCACACAGCGACCTTGGTGCACCTCTTTTTTTCTTTGCATCATGTGCTGTTTGGGGACAATTTTTTTGAAGTGCCATCCTGCCTGACACTGCAGTGCCACTCCTAGATGGGCCAGGTGTTTGTGTCGGCCACTTGTGTCGTTTAGCTTAGCCATCCAGCGACCTCGGTGCAAATTTTAGGACTAAAAATAATATTGTGAGGTGTGAGGTATTCAGAATAGACTGGAAATGAGTGTAAATTATGGTTATTGAGGTTAATAATACTATGGGATCAAAATGACCCCCAAATTCTATGATTTAAGCTGTTTTTTAGGGTTTTTTGTAA